>NC_136894.1:12510881-12582565 GCF_949152265.1 Phoxinus phoxinus
TCTGTTAGCCTCAAATGACTAACTAGTTGCTTAAAAAAGCTGACTATATTTAGAGCTTTAATATTTTTAGCAGTAGTTCTTTAAAGGGAATTAATTTAACATGTGACTTCACAGAGTTTTACTTTGCTGGATATGCTTTAGTGTGTTAGCAGTCACAATCAGCCAACAATCTGCCAAGCATGCTAAAATGTGTTACAACCATCAACACTAAGTTTGTAACAAATCCACTAGATTATAAAATAAAACTATTTTCAGCAAAAAATGACACTCTAAAAATGCCACGGTTCTTACATAATCGTGTAATGTAGCTTCAAAAGAAAACTTGTCAAGCAACTATCCAATGACAAAATCTTTGCTTTAGAAACCTGAACACTGAAGAGTTCTTCTACCAAGTATCAGTCAATCAGATCGTAGAGTGAATGTACATCATATTAACATTGAAGAAAGCATGAATGAACAAAAGAAGAATTCCTTTATCTGCATGTAGGAAGTTCATACCACGTCTTCTTTCCCAGATGAATATGTAATGACAATGGATTCATTAGCAGGCAGGGAGGGGGCTATACTTTCGCGAATGGGCTCTTTTAAAAACGCACTGGAAGCCTGTTCAGATGAAAGACGCTAAATATAGCCACACAGTCCTGGATCTTATCAACAAAGAATGTAGGCCAAGTGCCAACTGAGATCTTTCTCTTAACATCAAGAAATTTGTTATAACACGAATTCCTCGAAAAAGACAGAGCAAGAGGTGTGGGGGGGGGGGGGGGGGGGGGGGAGGCCGGGAGAGATGGCCTTAAAGAGCAAAAATATTAAAGTGCTCCTTCCTCTCTCTACACGTGTCCTCCAGATGTTGGAGGAATAAAAGAAACAAGCACACATAGCGGTATTTGCCTAAGATTTGGGTCAGCACCGCAGAGCGTATGTCTACGCTTGTTTGGTCTGCCGTAAGCAGATCGAGGGTGATTGGTTTGAGAGCGAGGCACAGCTAGAGTCAGCCATGACAAGAAAGTGCTTTTGTTTTGTTTGCTCTGAGCAAAAGCAATGGAGGGGACAACAAAGAGAGGGAGAGAGGTGATCCGGTGCAGGAGGCCAATAGAGGCACCCCATTACACCCTCTACTTCACTGCATTGGAATGTCTGCGCAACACACACTCTACTGCAGAGACAAGGGAACCTGGAGAGTTGGAGTTGCTCAGCTGGAGCACGGTCCTCCGGAAGCAATTTGAAAACCTAGCAACTTTGCTTATGGTTCTGCATCCATATTTTAGCAGAAAACACGGCTCTTTCAATGGAGATAGACGCTCTTTAGAAAAAAAAACATGAAACACAGACACTGTACATCAGGGCTGAGCAACTCTGGCCCTTCCGATCCACTTTCCTGCAGAGTTTAGCTCCAATTCCTGACCAAACTCATTTGCCTGTAGCTTTCAGGTAATCCTGAGGACGTTGAGTTTCTTATATCTGACTCATACCGTCTCAAATTTAAAGATTAGGACCCCTGACTCCTCTGCATGTCATTCTGTCCAGTGGGTATGCTTGCAGCGACTGTGCAGGGTTGCAAAAGCAAGTCTGTGTCGAGACAGGATAGCGGTTATCATTTCAACTCCGCTCCGCTGATCAGCTTGGCACTGGTGCGGTGCCGTGGGCAGCTCGCAGATGGACAGCACAACCAAGCTTAACATGCTTGAGTGACAAATTGCCATCGCCAGTCACTGCCGTCAAGTGCGGAGCCCTGGCCAAAATGTAATAGATTTATAAGAAAGCAGTGCGTTTCGTTTTTTACAGAAATAAATAAATGCCAGACTGAATTACAGGTTATGGGAGAGAGCTGGCCACCTTCAGTGCTACAGCTGGTCCAATAAAAAGAGGCTTTATCAACAAAACCTCCATACACGACAGACCCGGACTGGGGCCCCACAGTTTTTTCTACAAGCAACCAATAGACAGAAGCTGGCCAGGCTTTTGCTGATGAATTAACAACAGATCTGCACATCAGCAGCCTCATGAAAAGCAGACAAAGATAAAGAGGGGAAGGAAAACAAGATGGAAAGGTACACAGTCAGAGAGCTAAAGTATCTAGAGAGCAGTGCTTGAGATGATGATGATCAGTCATGTGGCAGTAAATCAAAGATCATATAGGCCAGGGGTGTCCAGTTCTGCTCCTGGAAGGCCACATTCCTGTTAAGTTCAGTTCCAAACCTAATTAAACACACCTGAACAAGCTAAATAAGGTCTCGTAGGCTGTAAATTTGAACATTGCCCCAATGCCTTCACTCACTATTCACTACATTACTCCACAAATATAGTCAACTAAATGAGTGAATGAAAAGCACTGCAAACGCCATCTTTTGGCAAGAGACAGCAATTTGGCACAACGCTCACAGTACATGGTATTCTCTTGTGGCCAGCCGTTGAGTGTACATCAAATGTACACATTATTTAGGGTATGTTATAGGATTGAATTAGTGTACTCCATAATACCCACTATGGTTTCGCACATAAAAAAAAAGAGGGTTAAATAGATCAAACTCTGCTGTGGTTGATGAAATGTCCTAACAGCATAATAGAGGCTAAATGCAGGGTATTAATGCAGAGTAATTCTAACCAAATGCTATCCTTCAGTGTGAGTCTGAGCAGGCCTGATTTCCGTCACATGCTGCAGGAGACCACACACCTAAAGAAGCCTCTAGCTGCACTTTAAATATGCAACAAGGACCATGTGTTTAAAAGGATAGCACCATACAGTCGTGAAAAATTAGGACTGATCAACATTAATACATACGACAGAAACAGGAGACGACCTCAGAATCAGCTAGAAGAGCTCCCAAGCTCTCTCAAATCGAACAGACATGTGACCTCTTGAGCTGGACATGAATGGTTGTTTGCATGTGATTAAGGGAGTTGTGTGTCTGATGTAATGTTGAACTTAGCACAGTGGCCTTGTGACCAAGTTCCTCTGATGTGATGTCATAAATTGACTGAACAGAATTCAAGACCATAAACCTACTCTCCCAAACACACAGTTTTTCAAAGCAGGCATGTGCAAACGGATCCAAAGTCTCCGAAAAGGGTTGAAGAACCCAAATCAGGCTAACTTGATCTATTAAAATAGCTCAATATTTGAAGACACCAACCACACTGCAGTAAAGCCTGCATTTTGTCTACAATTCCCCACAAAATTACATTAAAAAAAGGTGTAAAATCTCAGTGCCACATAGCAAAGAAGACTGACATCAGACATTTTGTAGGACCAATGCGATATATTTTATATAGATCATTAATAGCGCTTTTCCACTGCATGGTACGGTACGGTTCGGTACGGAACGGCACGCTTTGGCGCTTTTCCACTGCATGGTACGGTACGGCTCGGTTCGGTACGGCTCACTTATGGCGCATTTCCACTGCATAGTACGGTACGGTACTGCTCGCTTCGGCTCGCTTTAAATGGTACCACCTCTGTTGAGGTTCCAAGCGTACCGTACCGATACTAAACGTGACGTGAAAACACTGCAGATCACTGATTGGTCAGACAGAATCGTCACTTCAGCGTCATTGTATTTGCAACACGAGACATTAAACCCGCTAGATTTAAATAGCCAGACAACAGCCAACGCAGTAGCAACTGTTTTTAGAGTATTTACTTGACAAAATAAGTTTAAAAAAAAATCAAAAAAGAAATGGCTGAATCGTGGTCAGTGGACGAGGTGCAGACGTTCCTCTCGTTGGTTGCCAAGGAGCGGAAGTAGCACAGCTCTTAGCCGCACACGGCTACCACCGGACCTACAATAACGATCAGTCCCACCCACTTTGAAGCGGTACTAACTGCAGTGGAAAAGCAACCGCGCTAAAGCGAACCGAACCGTGCCGTACCGAGTTGAGTCGTACCACGCAGTGGAAAAGCGAAGTGAACCGAACCGTTCCGCGCCGTGTTGAACCGTACCGAACCGAACCGAGCCGTACCATGCAGTGGAAAAGCGCCATTAGACTCAGATGGGATCTGCTGAATTTTTTTTCCACATTTTGTGGGCGGGTTTGGGGGAAATGTATTGAAATATGTTTTTAAACTAAATTAGCCAATGATTCATTTGCCAATTAATTAACACAGCAAAAAATAAACGCATAATTGGGTTGGGAAAGTGTAGCATTTTTGGGAATTCTGACTTTTCTGCTGATATCTACATGTCTTTCTGTGGATATCAGCAGGTGCAGATTCACTGTCTAGTCATGAACTCACAAACCACACAGTGTCAAAGAGCTGATCGTGTGAGTTTAAAGTGTGCAGAAAAACACACATGCACACACACACACACATTAGCAGGAGTTTGAGTGCTCTGGACAGAAGCAGCGATGTGTGACTGGAAGGAAACCCCACACATTAGATGTGTAAAGCATGAGAGATCTCAGAGCTCACAGTCTTACTGGATCAATACACTCAACACCAGCAGAATGAAGGGAGATTATAATGTAGCTTTCAATGACACACACACACACACACATACACATACACATACACACACACACACACAGTATGTTTACCTATACATGTATCTAATGAGGACACATCATACTTCTATTGTTTTTATGACTGGTTACTAAATCGTAAATCTACCCCTAAAATGTAACCTTTTTTTTTAGATGACATTTGTGGAGAAAACGCCTTGTGGAGTTGGTTCAGAGATCAGCCTTATGAAACTGAAGAGTTCCTGTCGGCATTGTGTGAAGTCTTAATGAAGCTCTGCTAAACGCGTTTATAGCAGCACACCGTAACCAAACACCATAGACCCCCATCTCTCCATGCCTTTAACACCCTTTTCCCACAATTTATAAAACCTCTCCTTCACATTCTTTCTTTTGATGACAGATCGTCTAATGGATCTGACAGGTCGCCCTACAGCCTGTGCAAGCCTTTAATAAATAAACACGGAGATGTCTCCACTCCGGCAGCAGTTGGAGAGGAACAAAGCTAAAATCAAAGAGTGTAATCAACATGGAGGGATTTAAGAGGAAATGCAACTCTTGTTTCTCCTGGGTGGCACAGGAAGATGTGTACAAACCCACAACAGCCATGCCACCCACCATAACACAAACACACAGATGGAAGGAAAACAGATTTTCAAGTGTGTGAACCAGTTTGTGCTGAAGGTTGGGCTTAACTGATTGATAAAAGCATCATGAGAGGGGACCTTAAAAAACATTTAGCTGAAAGACTTTGGAAAATGCTCCCTAAATATAGGCATTCTGCTGAAAAAGAACAAACAGAAACAATTATTAAATTTACAAGATCTGATCATATATCCCAATACCTCAAATCCAACTATAGCTAACGCAAGGTAGTTGCTGTTTTCTGGTAGGTCCAATACTGTAGGTCATTTATGCTCATGGCTGGTTTAAACTGGTATTGACTACCAGCTGGTGGACCTAGTTTTGACCAGGTATGCCATCTGGGTCACACTGGTTAAAGCTGCTACGTCACCTGGCTTGGACCACAAAAGATTTCAAAAACAGGTTTTATCTTGCAACATCTCAGCTTCTAGAGCTGTCAACAGTAATTTCCCTTCATGTATCCTAGAATGCCTTGTTCAGTTTGGGCCTCTAAAGAGCACGTGCAGAGTTAGCGGAAGCTCTTAATGCTGAAACACACACGCAGACAAACATGACTTTCTCCGAGTCATATGTAAGAGTTTAAGCTGGCGGCGGAGGGTTTGGGGAATCGATGCAAGGAAACACATGGTTTTGCTAAAATCAGAGTAACTACAGAGAAGAAGTCAAAACAAGTAAACAGCATGCCTATTACCGCTTAGCAAAAGTCAGCTGTTAAAACACTCCTTCACTTACAAAATGTATTATTTTCAGAAGGAAAGAGACAAAAGCAAATTCTAAATCCTCCACAAAACATGTTAACTTTGTCATTCTAATCAGGAATACATATAAGACGAGGACTTCAGAAAAAGGAACGACAGTCAATTCAGCCACCTGCGGGACTCGGAGCGCTCAAAAAGCAATCCATATCATGTACAATCAATACATTTGTGCTGGGCAGTGTATGTTAGGCTAAGTGCGGCCATCAACTGGCACACACGGCAGTGGATGTTCAGCTTAAGTGGATGACGGGGAAATGGACTGCTACCGGTTAAATGACAACCTAAAGTTGTTTATGAGATCTTTGTACACGTACAAGACACTGAAATCTCAAAACTACAATCTAATCTGGAACATCTAAAAATGTCCCTCTAAAGAACATGGGATAGTTTCACTACAGAAGATACAGACTACTAACGGAGACATCACGTTTAGGTTTATAATTCAATTATCTAACTTATTATCTAAGCTGTCAAAACATGGGAGATGTGTCATGCTCCGTTATAAATGCACACACCTTTTTTAATTTTCCTCCAAATGACTTTCTCCCCCCTGGATAAGTGAGCAAGAAGCCAGTGTCCTGCTCACAGCAATATGTCTTACATGCACTTCTCCGTGGCCCTGATCTCTCCTCTTCTCAGTATCTCCATCCATCCTCCCATTGTGTGTGTGTGTGTGTGTGTGTTAAGGTAAGAACGTGAGGGGACCGTAAAGCAGGTTTCTGCTGATACTGGCCAAATCTGTCTCAGGCAGTCAGAACTCGAAAGAAATGTCTCTGCTAAAACATCTCAGTTCCATTTACAGAGTAATAACAGAAGAACTGGACCTTTATTTCAGTCTATAAACCAGAGTCATAAAATGTATGAAATATGCTCATAAACTCATAACCACTGCAAATCGCCAGCATTATCGGTCGATTCTGACAGTTCAGCGCTAAAAATACTGGGGGATTCGCATTTAAGCACTTGGGACAATTGTAAAAAAAAAAAAAAAAAAAACTCAACTAGCATCAGCAAAATGCAAAAATATGCCACTGCAAGCCAACAACAGTGAATATGCCTGGAAACTCTAGTTGAATCTCTTGTGCAGTGGCCAAAATAAACTTTACGCCAATGCAGAATGAACTTAACTAATGTATTTTCAAACTGCATTTTGCATTATTTCTAGACCACCCAGATGTCTTTAAATTTAAAGGTGCAGTATGTAAGAATGACAACTAGTGGTCGAAACAGGTACTGCAGTCGAATTCAAAATATCAGAGATCGTTTCTCCTGCCACCTGCTCCTCAGACTGGCGCTCACACGGTTGCCAGTTTGAGCACACGCAACAGGGACGTGCGCAATGGACAACGAAAATTGGCAAATTGGCAACGTGCAGTATCACAGACCAAAACAAAAACAAACATTCCAGCCTGGAAAAGCACATTTCAAAGTAAAATAACTGGCTGTAGAAGTGTTTTTCAGAGAAACCAGTATGTGAACTTAGCATGTTTCCTAAATATCTGCAAACATATTATAGTATTTTTATGCTTTTAATAGAGTGAAAAAGTTAAATTTCACTCTTCAATCTTATTTATTTCAAGGAAATTTGTCAAATGTGTATATAACTATGTTGCCATTTAAACATCTAGTCAGTGATTCAGATGTTAATTCATTACTTGTTAGACTGATGCAAACATGTTTTCATTTATAGTCCATCTCATCACACTTAATCCAGACTGCAAACACAACAAAACTCAAGTAAAGCGATCTCCTTTGCCGTGCTGCTGACATCAGCCTCTGTAGGTCACAGCGTGCCAGCAGGCATATCTGAAGTCATAACTTACACTTCAGGGACAGAATTGGAAACCATTATAAACAAAGTCATTAGACAAAGAAAATGCTAAGAGTTAATGGAGGTAAAAATTAGCTCTACTGTTTGTGTTTTTTTTTTATCTCCCCCTTAAAAGTGTTTTTAAGAAAACTACTGATTGAATTTTGAGAAAAAACATTTAGGTACAGGAAAAGAGAAAGACGAAGAGCAGCATACAGACAGGGCAAGGACAATGCGTGCCCTGTATGGGGCTGAGAGGCATGAGAGCGCAGCACGGCGTACGAGGATTAGCTTCTCTGCTCACAGCTGCTGTAAATATTTTCCAAACCATTGGCAAGAAAGCAGCAACTGCAGCGCAGAGAGCGCTAGCTAACACCATGGTGTTGCTCAGCGAGGGTTTTATGGCAGCGGGGCAAACAAAGCGCCACGTCCTGGGATGCCCTCCTGAGGTTGGCACGGTCTCGTCAGATTTCAGAGGTGTTTATGCCAGGCCACACTCCTGACTCATGCACTGGGAGACAAATTGGACAGCTGGGGGCTGAACAGTGAGAGACTGCACATTATTAACTCTTGAGACTGCACTTCTATAGACTTGACACAAACCATCTGACTTCAAAGATCCTGAACTTGCGCTGTAACTTAAACAAGATACTCCCTGCGGAAAACCAGCTAAAATTAGTGCAACATAAGATGCTTTCTAGCTGGTCCAAACTGGTTATTTATGATCATTGACCGGCCTATAGATGATTGGATTTTTAGTCAGTTTACCGGTTTAAGCCAGTATGAACTGCTAGACCACCCTATAGGAAAAATTCAGCTAATATGCTCCAAAATCAGTCAACTTACCCAGTTTTTTTTGCTTTAGGGATGAAATCATTTTTGAAGATACTGCCATTGAAATATGTCACAATGCTGTATGCACTGTAAAAGTTAAACATATATTAAGTTAAAAATAATACAGGAAATTACTTGATTTTATTAGTTAGGATTTGAGTCGATCATGCCATTACATGTTTGTTATGCTTTGCTATGCAATGCTATGTTGTTATGCTATGCTATGTTATGCTATTATGCTATGCTATATAGGGGAGGAAAATAGTGGTAGCTTTTGATTCAATTGAGAGCCTATTATTGTGGCAGAATCTTCAAAAATAAACAGCTTGAGGTTATATTTCCACACAAAAATGATCAAATAGGGTGGCAAACAGCACCAGGTCTATTTGCTCAACCATAAACATTAAAGATGCACTAAGAAGTCCAACCCAATCCTAGGGAAACATTATGACAATCTTCCAGCCCTCTCTCTGAACAGACACTTCCGCTCTCTCACCTCCATTTTCTCTCTCACTCCACCTTTAACAAGCTTCATAAATATACATCAGCTCTGTTATTTGGACACCTTGGCAGAGCGAGTGGTTCTTTAACTGTCAGGGAGTAACAAGCGATCCCTTCAGGAGCGTTTCCCCGCTTCATTACCTACATGCCTGGCACGGCGCATCACACCGGGCCACATGTCAATCACAAGACAAAGAAGAGGGCAACTCGGCTCGGCGTCGAGGCACCCAAAACACCCTTCTCTTTATAGAGGAAACATTGCACCTTAAAGACACACAGCAAGCTTACAGGAGGCAAGGATAAATGTGAACGATATTTCGGTTAGGGTGACTTAGAGCAGTGCGGTTGACGATCTATACCATACAACAACCGTAGAAATGTCTCAGTGCTAAGAAAATTAGCGATACTGTTTATAAAGAATTACATTCATGTAAATCATTTTGCAACGATCCCAGTCTTTTCCTTCATTTGTGATTAAGAAAAATAATGGTTTGTCCATGAAAAAAGTATTATAATATTAGGGACCCCTATATACATTTTAAATGGCATTAGTTCGTTATCTACAAATATATGAATGAAACATTTAGCAAATTTACTTATTTTAGATTTATATATTATATATATATATATATATATATATATATATATATATATATATATATATACACACACACACATACATAATAAATATCATACTGTAAACAAAATACACAAGTTATATGGGCATTATATCAGCCATCACCCATCCTGCTCTGCACCAGCATCAGCCATTGAAAAATGTATATTGGTGTAACAGGAACGGTGGCATTGTTGTCAGTGCGCCAGGCAAAGAACGGTTATTATCCACCAATAAATACACAATGGACACCTTACACAAATATTACCTCACTGACATGCTAATTACTTGATTAGCCTTACCAATAATTAGCAGGGAATCTACACTCCATGACCTCTATTTTTAAATGCAAATGAGTCTACTTTATGTGATAGTTACAGCTGCCACAGAAGTGTTTTACAGCGCAGGACTGTAGTGTCGTTGAATAACCCGCACAGTATGTGGTAGGTTAAACGGGTATGATCTTAGTCATAGATGTCTGAGATCAACGAACCTTTCCCGTTCCCTTTAGTTAACCTGTGAGTGCCGTAATTGAATCCACCATGTATGCACACACTCCATAACCACATCTAGGTCCTCCATTCTGTCCTTTACGAGTGATGTAATTAAATTCTCTCTTGCCCCATCAACCCGGCGCAGGTCAGACAGCAGAAGCGCCAGCCAGATCCTGTCGAGTTCATGTGTGCTGTGCACACACACACACACACACACAGATATGAAGCATTTCCTGACTAACACAACACACATGCTAGCAGCTTCTATTATTCACCCTGGATACATATGGGCAAGCATTAATTGAAACCAACAGGGGTCAAGGTAAACATATGTCGGCCACACACACACACACACAAAATCAGCAATTGGACAACAATCTTTCTTAATAAAAACAATCTGTGGAAAGACTGAACACACATTAACAACTCCTGAGATACTGCAAATGCTCATTGAGCGAAGCACAAGTCAGATTGAATCCAGCAAGAAACATTTTCCAAATTCTACAACACAAAAAAAACTACAAAACAAACCAAACACAAAAATATACTAAACAAAATACTACTTTCTTTTATTTAATAAATTACAAATACAAAGCTATTACAGTTATGGGTAACTTTACAATATATACTTGCAACTAGTGATTTCATAACTATTAATAAAGCATCCCAGAGTAGACAGCAATGAACCAAAAACATTATTGACCTGAACATAAAAAAAGGAGCAATACTGCTGAATGGAGCAAATGAATAATTTTACGAGAGAAACACACTAACATAAAAAGGCTCGTATGAGAGGGGGCAAATAGCAGCAGCTGTGTGCTTCATATTGCCGTTGTGGCCATTTTATTATCACAAACCAAAGAGATGGCTTTATTCTCTCTGACATAACAACCCAATTTCAGTCCAATAGAAAATAAAATCTGCCTCTCTCAAGTATTGTGGCTTTTTCGTTCATCTATTAAATTGTCAAAGAAAGCGGGTAGTTACAAGACATGACAAAACAAATTCACAGCATGCCAAGGGCTGCAAGATATAGCGCTATGTGCAGAAGCACACGGGGAGAAGGATTTAAAGAGCGCGTGAGGAAAGGAAAGTCCCCGCTGGGTGTGAAGTCTGACACACGTCGTCTTGTAGTTACAGTAAGGCTAGTTTAACTGTTTAAATTCGACGAACTTGGCAAAAGGCCATACTACAAGTTCAATACAACATGAAATAACTTCTGCAGCGTGATTTTTGAGTGAAATCACACACTTGGCAGGAATTGGGAATCATAGATTTATTAGATAATGAATATTAATATTTCGTGTCCACGCCATGGAGCCATTACCACCTTAATACTAGTACTAAAAAGATTTGTATGTAAATTGCGTACAACAAAAACAGACATTTAAAATGCAAGACACAACAGACAAGCACTTTTTTCATGCACTGGTCAATTGTGAGATTTGGGTCTATTTGGCTTTTCATAATGCGTTTTACTAGTGGAAAGAAAATCTCTTTAAAGGCCGTTTTCCCAAATTGTTTTTTTTTTTTTTTTCAAACGCACTAAGCCAGAAATCTCCACTTCAGTGGCACTTACATAGACCAAAATGTTACATTTTTAACCTGGCTTTATCCAGTGTTCAGATTCCTGTTCTGAAAATGTAAGCAAATTAGAGCATTAGATGATGATGCCTCATTTGCTTATTTAAACATACCATTTCAGAAAACTTGTAATAGGCTACAAAAAAGTTTGCGATTCTTAATGTAATCAATCAACTGGGGTAGTAGGGATATCTGTTCACCTGAGGTGTCTTGCTTTTAGAAAATGAATTTTCAATTTCAATCGATTTTCATTTCATGCTGACTTTTACTGCGCAATAATTTTATCCCTGGATGTTTCCTGTTCATTCATTCACTGGAAACCCATCAAATGATCTGTAGATTTACTTAAGCAAATATGTTTGTGAAAAAACAAAGCATGATTAAGCAGGGAGGAAGTAGCAGTCACGCTCGTGTTTGGGTGTCCATGCGTGGGTGTGAGGGGTCAGGGCAGCCAGGTGGTCCTGGTGTTAGAGGTCACGCCCACCAGACAGCTTGCGGCGAATGGCTAAGCTCCAGTGCTCAAAGAGCCTGTCAATCAAGATTGATTATGAGGAGAGGGTGAATTTGCCCCTCCACTCCGGGCTGATCTCGCCCCCCGCGGCCCTCTCTTCATCCCCCGCTAAAGAAAAGAGCCTTTGCATGACAAAGTGGTGTGGATTTCATGAAGAAAGAAAGAAAAGAAAGAGAAAATGAAATAAAGAATCCCTTTGGGGTCCCACAAACCCCCATACATCCCAAAAGGATGGACTTTGGGAATAAAAGAAAGGTTCGGAAAGGTTACCCCTACCCGTCCTTTAATCTATAGAGTTCCCCCCACAACATTTATCCAATATATTACGTGGTCGCATTCAGCCTTCAAATGTCAGAAAAAGTCACCGCGCTGCTTTCTAATAAACACAACGGCATTTGTTGATTTTTAGAAGCAAAACGAGGAGGATCCAACGGCCTCAGCGGAGGGTGCGATCACCAGCGCTGCAGGTGTTAACTTCAACTAAGTATTCAGTGAGAGGGAAATCAGCACCTTTAGAAAAAACAACTACAGTGAAAAAATGTGATTAGCATATGGCGCACACACACACACACACACGTTGCTTGGCTCTCTCTCACTCTACTACTGAACCAATTACAATAACACTGAGTTTGAATTGTGTCGAAGCCCCCCTGACAAGAGCGATTACGCTCACCTTGTTTAAACAACGGCGCTTAATTAATACCAGTGTGTGCGAGGGCAAGCCAGACCCGAATCAGATTCCGTTAGCCACTTCCCTGCGATCAAGAGAAATAGCCGTGCTGAGAGGATTTCCTGGGAGCTGCAAATCAGATTTCACTGAAGAACAAATGGCCAAGTTACTGACGATATGCTGCCAAACTGTGTTTTTGTTTAATATACATAGGCTACAACAATTTTACATTGTATACTTCAGTGGTGTTTTATTTCATTAACAGTTTTTTTTTGTACAAGTACACATTCAATACAATTAAAGTCCGGATGAAATGGAAGTTGCGCTAATCTTTTTTTCCCTACTGTGACATAACCGGCTTCTCGAACAAGAAAAAAAAAATGTAGGGCAGGACTTGTTTATCTGGAATTGATTGGATGAGAAGAGATGTTATTTTGGTTAAAGATTACGAGGGCACATTAATTAAAAGAATGATGTGCACGGATTAATTATTTATAATAAATTCTGCAATATTGCATTAAAAAAAGTCATGGTGTCATTGATTGAAAAAGTGGTGAAAAAGTCATTGATTCCATGGTGACTAAGCACACCTCTCTTCAGCGAGTTGTATGATTTGAGTTATCACTAGTTTATATATGCTCAAGTTTAGTATGAGTAATAGTAATTGAATTAATAAGTTTACTTATTTTGGATAGAGCTCTCATTCGGTCCATTAATAAATTAACAGGACATTGATGCCAGGTTCTGATGGTTATGAATGACTGGCGGTGAAGACCTTGACTTCCTCTGTCTGAGGTTCTTCTGGAAAAAAGCCCTACCAAACAACATCCTTTCCAACATGTGGCGGAAAGAGCCAGTGAATACAAAAATGATATAGTCGACTATGACCCGAATGTGCCAGACTTCATAATTCATTTCATTTTCCTCTTTTTTTTTTCTCTCTCTCTCTCTCCTTCCTCCAGGGTGTAAAAGGAGACGCCTTCTGGGTCACCCTAGCTCGCATGACCTCTGACCTCTCTTATCTGGAGCAGAGCATTGAGTGATGCTCTGTGTCAGAGCTTAAATATTCCACATTTAAACAAGAGCTTGTGAGCAAATAAACCATTTGCTTAACTACCGTTGGAAATGAGATATCCTGACTGGCTTTTTCCATAAAACCCGCAACACCCTGGTAACCACCCACAATACCCCAAAAATGTACAAAACTAACTATAGATTCCAGCAAATAAGCTTTAAATTTGAAAGTCTTCTTCTCTCCTTTGTGTCCCTTTCTCTCAGTTTCACACTGGCATTATTCCACAGCAGCGGCTGCTGGCAGCAGGGCCCAGCCAGTAGCAGGATAAGCAGGCCACAGCCGTACCAGCATGCTTTCCACCCGCTCGCAGGTGTCGCGCATGGCTGCCATCTTTTTCACAACGGGGAAGGCTGAAAGCCTGCAGTGTTCAAGAGGAAAATGAGGCTGTCAATATCTGGTCACCCAGAGTCACCTCTTTTCTGGGTCTTGTGCCTCTTAAGCAAGTGAGAATGTTTATTTTAATGGCTGGGCAGATACAAAAAGCATTTATAAATGTAAGGAATAATGCTGGGCCTAAACTATCACCTAAACAAAGTGCAATAGTAATAACTGTAAATTAATGCAAGCAACTAACCCCTAAACCAATTGAATTGATTTCTCAATGCATTCCTTCGGCCTTTAACCCCCCCAAAAAATCTCTTTCTGTATGTGCACTTGGCGAGACCGACACAAACCGGACCCTGCAGAGCTGACAAGACTTCAAAGCACCGAGCCACATCTCTGCTGCCACGTCCTTCATTCTGATGCTTGTTTGCGCAGCTGCGGATTCTTCGGCTTTAACTTACAACCAGTGGAAAAGAGCTTTCCAAACTCTGACAGGCAGGATCTCAAACGAAAACTCTACCTGGCCAAAACACACTGTGTATCTATACAGGTGAATTGTGACCCTGGATCACAAAACCAGTCACAAGTCGCACGGGTATATTTGTGGCAATAGCCAACAATTCATTGTATGGGTCAAAATTATCGGGTTAATTCATGTTATGCCAATAATCATTAGGATATTAAGTAAAGATCATGTTCCATGAAGATATTTCCTACCGTAAATATATAAAACATTTATTTTAGTGAGCGAATGCTGCACAATCGCGAACATAAATGGACAAGGCGATTTTCTCAATGTTTTGATTTTTTTTGCACACTCAGATTCCAGATATTCTAATAGTTGTATCTCGGCCAAATATTGTCCTATCCTAACAAACCATACGTCAATGGAAAGCTTATTTTATTCAGCTTTCAGATAATGCATAAATATGTGGTCCAGGGTCACAATTGTCCAGATTGGACAATTTTTGTTGATTGCACCAAATGTTAATGT
This sequence comes from Phoxinus phoxinus, assembly GCF_949152265.1. Lineage (NCBI taxonomy): Eukaryota > Metazoa > Chordata > Actinopteri > Cypriniformes > Leuciscidae > Phoxinus > Phoxinus phoxinus. The sequence goes on from NC_136894.1 coordinate 12,526,156, forward strand.
AGGCTAAAGAAGTTGACCATCCCTGTTACTTATTACATTACTCATATGAGACACCACTGAGGGATTTCAGTAAGGAAAACTGATCTACAGGGGAGATTTTAATACAGCAGAGCAGTACGAATACACACCTTCAATACATAAACAACCTGCCAAACCAGTCCAGGCACAAGCTCAATGTCAAGGGAAACTGGGAAAGGGTGCAAAGTGTTTAAACCATGGAATGTATGCAAATTAATTATCTAGTACTTCCAAAAGGATTTAAATTAAAACAATAACAGTCTCAAACATGTATTATCCAAATACTCCCACGTCTGCTGTTGGTTGGACAAACAGATTGTCCGGCCACAAACTCATGTCATTGGTTAAGCTAATGTTGTCATGTTGGGCTGGAAATGATGTTCAAACAAAAAAAGAGCAAAACACATTTTTGCAGTAGACACCAATAAACACTAAGCAATGCATCTGCACTACCACTTTAACGTGTCAAACCAGTATAGCCACGACTGATGTAGCAAAACTACTCATTGTCGCTACACGTCTGTGCGTCACTGTAAACTATGAACAAAGTAGCATGTGGGTTAAGCACATGCCATTCCTATTAAATTCACACGTTAAGCTGTTGGAACGCCTCAGTGTGACGTGACACGTTGATTTATGAGCGCAGTGGAAGCCAAACGTTGTGGACGAGGCCAGCACCTGTCAGCTGAAATCATACAGGGTCTGCTCCCTGCATGCTGGGTACACACCGGCCTCTCAGTCATGGAGGAGTGTCTACTTCAGAAACAAACAGATCAGCAAAGTTGGCCTGAAATGAACAGATGAGGTGAATGTGTGTTGAGTTTGTGTGTGATGGCTGGTTGGAATTGGCCATTCACAAAGACCCGCCCCCCTTAGTTACTGTTGCTATGTCCGACAAGCTACGCCACTCTCACGCCCCACCATGTTCTCACGCAGTGAAAAATACATTGTGGAGCAGACAGGACACTGACAATGCGCTGACAGACAGGACGGACCAGGTTACTTTTGATATTAAACAAAGTCTCACCTTTCAAATTTGGTAATTCTTTAAAATAAATTTTAAAAATAAATACCGTTTTGTGGCTCTTTAATGTGTCTTACAGTTCGCTGTAGAGCATCAGTTAAAGCTGCTTGTGAACCGATCATCTCTTCCTTCTAGTTTATTTATAGAATCAAATAAACATGAATGCACATAAGGAATGTTGTTTTATCCGCGGAAAGGCGTCAATACACTCAGTTCACCTGTCAATCAAGCTCCCTGCGAAGGGTTAATTGCACCCAAGTTCTTACACATTTTCAGCAAATCAACCAACAAATGCTTTACTTCTCTGTGTTTTAAGATAGGGTTGGAGAAAATAGTTTAACTTCAACCGAAGGTAAAGCTAAAAACTAATGTTTAGCTAAATGATCATTTAAATAATCATTGACATATGTACTGTACATTAGTATGGACCTATGGGCAAGTTACTATAGGATTAAAATGCAGGTGGACTTGCTCCATTACTACAGGGGTTAAAAAAGATGCAAGATCCTTGTTCTAGATTAAATCCAATTAACAATAAATGTTGTTAAGTACCCCATCTAGTGAATCGTAGCCAGCAGTGATCATGAGTTGGAGGCGTATAATTGTACTCTACGAGTCTTTAATTCAAATCCAGTTTTTTTTCAAATATGTTCAACATGATTTATTGTTCACCATAAATCAAATTTTAGTTCCTTTGTATTGTTTTTTTTTCTGTAACCAAACTTTGCAATAACTTCCCTTTGTTTGCTAACTGAGCTGAATGAGCTCACAGTAATCACAGGCACATATTTTTAGTTCAGCATATAAGAAAAGTCTTTGGGGAAAATTGTATACCAGGCTATATATAATCCAGCTCTTTGCTCATGCAGGTAAAAAAAAAAAAGTGGCAGAAATATGACAAGCATTCAATAACGACATAGCAGAGTCACGCTGGTAGCTTGTCAATTTCCATTACAGAAAGATTAGCTGTTAAGACAGCTGGTGCCACTGCTCAAGAAAAAAAAAAGAAAAAGAAAAAAAAAGAGCCTCTGTTTACTCCTGAAGAGAAAACGAAGCAGTCCACAGACACTATTCATGGAGGATCTGTGTAAGCAACCTCTTAGCACTGATGCTATTTTTTAGGATTTGTAGGAACTAGCAGAGCATCTTAGGAATTAATGCACTCTATAGTTGGAGCACTGAAATGAATTTTTTCCTAAGGGATAAAAAAAAAAAAAAAAAAAAGTCTTAAAGCGTTATAAGCCATTAACCAAACAAATCAGCTACAAGGTGAATTCACAACATTACAACGTTTTATTTGAAGCAAAAAAAGCATCTATTTGGACAAAAAGACAAAGGTTCAAGACTGTGTACTTAACTTTAATGGGGAACTACAATACCATGAAGCATTGCGAATGACAATGAAAATTAAAATGGACAAATACATAACTATTTATTCATCAAGTTTATTTTATTTATAGAATTAATATTTTTTTTAGTTAAATATTTGTATATGCATATTTTGCAATTAAGTATTTTGAGAGCATAGCGAGAACGACTCGATTACATCATTCATGGTGTTTCATGGGAGAGACAGCGCTCCGACTCTCTGATTGGTGGGATTTTCCTTACAGCATCACAGGTCATGCAATTTTTCACTACGATTGAAGCAGTTAAACAATTATTTCAACTTAATTTTAAAATAATACAAACAAATGCCCTCAACACGCATATAGCCTACCATAGATTTAGGTCTGCCTTTTATAGGTTTATAAGTTAAAAATCAATGTATATAGGCTAGGCCTACACGTTCCATTTCCCTATGAAGAAAATTAATGGAGATGTTTTTAATTTCAGAACCTGACTGTTGTAGTCTATTGATTGCTGTTTTTGAAGAAATTTTTTTTAATCATTGTTAGCAGGATATCAATGAGGTGAAAATGACACAAATATTAACAGACACCATGTAGAAGTGAAATATCTTTAAAAACTCCAAATAAACAACAAACCACCACTAGTTTTTAATGGGTCAGTCACACTCGCGGTTAAACCGCGGCCTAACCATAAACCAGCACTAACAAACCTAGAAACACCATTTATACTGAGTCAAAGCTCCTCCCCTTTCCCACAATGCTCTACTGTGCCAGACATCATCCCACAGGGGTCACATGGGATACTCGACTCCCAGATTTCCTGTCCACAATTAAGCCAGCCAATAATGTAGCCGGCGCCTGCCAGGACTGTAGGCGGTCCCGCTCTCTCGGTCCTGCCAGTCTTTTACAGAGTGCTGTTCTGCTGATGGTGCACTGGGGGTGAGAGGAGGGTACTTTAGAAAAACAGCCATCCATTCAGCACAGCCAGGAGACAAGGTCTAATGAGTTTACAGAGACCAGGAGAAAACACACATAACTCAGCATACACATCGACTCAGGACAGGCTGGCCGTGATGGGATGGAAGGATTGGGCTGTTATAAGAATGGAAAGCGCTCCACTGCCTTTTTTTTGACATGGCACAGCTATTCAGTGTTATAAATGATTGAGACACTGAAAACTGAAAGAGATGGACAGACAAAAGGGTAAAGATGAGTATATCCGCCTTGTCACTGAAACAGAGGAACTTGGCTTCTGAGAAGGCCTGGTGGACGCTTGAATCAGACCGAGATCATCAAGCCACATCCTCTCAAGCACATATCAGTTTGTGCCCATATACCTTTAATTCCCAGAAAGCTCTGCTTTCCACTTCCAAATGAGTGCAAATTCCGTGCAGACAAATTCCATTTAATTTAGTTAAACTGCCTTTGAAGGGACAATGAATGAAGCTCGAAAGAAAATAGAGAAGAAGAGGCGAAGAGAACATGGGAACCTTAACTTAAAAATATGAAAAGTTTGAGGTAAGTAAGGAATTCAAACTTTTATTCAGTCGACTAAACGCTGCTCTTTTAAACTTCCTATAAATCAAAGAATCCTGAAAAAAACTGAAGACTGGAGTTATGATGCTGAAAATTCAGTTTTGCCATCATTAAAAATATATTCAAATAGAAAACAGTTATTTGAAATTGTAATAATTCAAAATATTTTTTTCTTTTTGATCAAATAAATGCTTTCAAAAACATTTAAACATTTTTTAACAGTTAAACCAAATTTTTAAACAGAAGTGAACATTAAAACTACAATGATACAGATATACCAATATATTGCAGGTTAAAACTATCAATAACAGTATAATTAAACACCGTCTGCTTGGTCCAAACCGAAACGAGCCCTTGTGGATGTAAATCAAGTATTGACAGACAAGACCCTGAGCATGAAATGGAGAGTTAACATATGGCGCTTTTCCACTGCATGGTACGGTACGGTTCGGTACGGCACGGCACGCTTTGGCGCTTTTCCACTGCATGGTACGGTACGGCTTGGTTCGGTACGGCTCACTTATGGCGCATTTCCACTGCATAGTACGGTACGGTACGGCTCGCTTCGGCTCGCTTTAAATGGTACCACCTCTGTTGAGGTTCCAAGCGTACCGTACCGATACTAAACGTGACGTGAAAACACTGCAGATCACTGATTGGTCAGTCACTTCAGCGTCATTGTATTTGCGATACGAGACACTAAACCCGCTAGATTTAAATAGCCAGACAACAGCCAACGCAGTAGCACCTGTTTTTAGAGTATTTACTTGACAAAATAAGTTTAAAAAAATCAAAAAAAGAAATGGCTGAATCGTGGTCAGTGGACGAGGTGCAGACGTTCCTCTCGTTGGTTGCCGAGGAGCGGAAGTAGCACAGCTCTTAGCCGCACACGGCTACCACCGGACATACAACTTAACGATCAGTCCCACCCACTTTGAAGCGGTACTAACTGCAGTGGAAAAGCAACCGAGCTAAAGCGAACCGAACTGTGCCGTACCGAGTTGAGTCGTACCACGCAGTGGAAAAGCAAAGCGTGCCGAACCGCTCCGCGCCGTGTTGAACCGTACCGAACCGAACCGAGCCGTACCATGCAGTGGAAAAGCGCCAATAGAGAGAGCAGGTACAGACAGTGAAGTAGTCCTTCCCCCACATCTCTCACACATACACACACCTAATTTAGCCCAAGGATGACGGCACGTCAGTCAGTCAGTGTGCGTGTGTGTGTGTGTGAGAGAGAGAGGCACACCAGTTAATGAAGGACAAGGAGGAAGGGGATGGTTCACCCAAAAATGAGAATAAGATCATTATTTACTCCTTCACACAGTTTTAAATCTGTGAATAAATAAAACAATTTGTTTATTCTGATTTGTAAACTGGATCATTCACTTTATTGAAAAAAAAAAAACAGCAAAAAAGATTCATGCATTAGCTGATCTGGTTCTCACTGCCTCTATAGGCCCTATGCACAGCTGCACTACTTCCTGAATTTAAGCAGGGTCCTTTGTTTCCTGTCTGCCAGGATTGGCCAAACTGATTAATCCAGGTGTGTCTGACCAACAACAATAATCAGACACACCTGGATTAATCAGTTTGGCCAATCCTGGCAGACAGGAAACAAAGGACCCTGCTTAAGTTCAGGAAGTAGTGCAGCTTGTGCATAGGGCCCATTCAGTTATAGCAATTGGAGATAATTATCTGTCTTTTCCTCACAAAAACCTATGGCCTCGTGACTGAATAAAGAGCACAAGATTTAAAGAGTTATTTATTTGGAGCTTTTAGAGGCATACTGAAAAGAGCTGCATAAAGATTATTAAAAACTTCTTTTGAGATCCACCAAAAAAAAACAGCATAAGAATTTGGATCGATGGAGAGAAAGAAAGAGCGAGAGAGAAAGAGCGAGAGAGAAAGCGAGAGAGCGAGAAGCACAGAGAGGTGGCCTTGAAGTCAATACTTTATTTAGGTGAGCGTGCAGAAAATCTAGAGAGAAAACCATGAGACGTAGTGAAGAAAAAGCTGAGGTCAGGTCAGAAGAACCAAAAGTCAAAATAAAAACATTAAAACACTACACTGGAGACAATAAAGGACAAAAAAAGTTAGAAAATATAAAAAAGACATGGAGAGGGCGGTCAGGCTGAACACATCTTCTCCAGTACACACTGTGGCTTAATCAAAGCCTCTTAAAATAGCTGCACTGTTATTTTTCAGAGCGTCTGGCAACCTTTTTTCTCACAAAATCACTTCTCTTCCAGCACTCTGGCCTGCTCCGCACACTAACTGAGAAACACCTCTATGGTCAGTGCTAGCTGTGCACAGCTGATCAATAGAGCCGATACCCGAACAGGATTAAAGTCTGTCCCTTAAGCCCAGAAGGTCACCGCAAATAATCTGCCATCGATTATTCTTTATATCCCGGCTGAGCTGGCAGGAACAGTAGTGCTAATGTCAGCTGATTAAGGTGCACGGACACGTCCCATCCTGTCCCGTGCTACTCAATACTCAATAGGCTTGAATAAACAGCCGCCGACACCGGCATCTCACACAGACCTCTTCACACAGCCTGAGGAGCAAGACAGTGAAAGAGCACATAAAACAGTTCTGCTAATGCTAATGTAACATTTTATATAATGGCTTCATGGAGGGCTTTGAAATCTGTAGATTAACAGCATTCTTTGACAAATTGTTGTTTTGTGTAAATAACCAAAGTGAGCGGTGCATAGCAACCAACAGTCAGTTTGCATTTATCTTTTCACACTTTCCTGAAAAATAACGTAAAAGATAATAATTTTATGGAAAGATTCAACATGTTCTGATATCACTTAAAATAACACACACGCAAAAACAGAACTATGAGAGTTCTCCTTTTTATTTTCACTTGTCATCAGTGTCTCACAAGGCAGGCGTCTGAAAATCTTCAGAACACAAACGGCATCACATAAACCTGCTAAACTGCCAGGAATCTTGTAGAAGCAAAACGGCTTCAAAAAGTAGAGCCACAATTCCATTAGGATGAAAGAAAGCATGTAATTATATTCTCTGCTTCTGTTTGGAAACTGCTTTGATTACGCACTCAAAGATATGGGCAGGGTGTGTCCCCAGTGCCACACACACACACAAAAACATTAGTCTGCTAGGATTTGTACATACAGTCATGTGCATGTGAGAGTGTGTGTACAGACATGCCAATACAGGCAGCTGATGTGGAGAGGCAAAATGAGGCTACATCAAAATAAAAGCAGCATTGTGAATTATGGAAGCATCCGATAGCTCTACAATTATATGATATGAGCTGGCATGGACCACTTCCACTCTTACTGACCTACATTACACAAAAACACTATTTCAGTGTCTTTTGCACAAACAAACACATAGGCCTACATAAAGAGATCCATTAAAGCAATGTTAAAATATTAACAGTTTCCTATCCTATTCCTAAAACCTCATAGAATATCTAATGGATTGAAAGATTTCCTCCAAAGAGTGGGCAGTGGCCCAAATGCATTAGATCAACTCACCCTCAACACACAGTTACACTGGCTTAATAAAAGATAGAGTTTCTACACTTGAAAGGATTTCTAGTGCAGTGAAGGGGGGGGGGGGGGTGTGTGACTGTGGACATTAATGTGTTCATACAACTGGATAACTCCCAATACAGCAAAAATAAAAAAGGTATACTGAAGGTACACTATACTGAAGGTTGAGGGTGGTTTTCCTCTCTCTCAAAGTTTTTTTTGTGTGTGTAAACAGTTCAAAAAGGGACGCAGGGCAACATTAAACATGGTGTGAGTTGTTCTATACAGTTATAAGGCCTCAAATGGGCCTTTCGTCAAAATCCCCCTCATCTGCAGACATTCAGAATAAGGAGAAATAGTGAGGTTTGAGGGAATGGTTAACCACACAGAAATAATGAGGGGAACTGTTAAAACATCTCAGTTCTCACCACTCTCTCACGTTACCCAGCCCTTTGTGGTCTTCGGCTGGACCTGACAAAAGGGGCCATGGACGAAATAAAAGACATGAAAGAAGAATAAAGCAGAACAAGAAAGAACAAGTAAGAATGATGGGGACCAACAAAATAAAGTGTTAGCAAATATTAAGCAGACAGTCTATTAATACTCGAATGACAGTTAGTTGACATGTTGCTGCAAAGTTACTTATAGTTAGTAGAATGTCTAAAGTGGACTATCGAAATAAAGTGTTAGCGAATTATGGAGAATGCCAAGTAGAGCTTGTCCTTAACCTCATACTTGCTCTTCACTATCAAGTGCCAGTCTAAACATATCTTGCTTGCCCATTTCAAGAAACATCTGAAGCTGCTTTTCTCGCGGAGGAGGTATCTTGGACACGCTCCTGTCCACAGTCATGTTGGCTGAAGATGCACAGGATGCACTTTCTAAAATACATCTGAGCTCAAACATCCTCTGTTCACTTTTCACTGAACCCAAGCCCACGGCTCTGCCTTACTACACCGCTACTGTGTGGAGCTGTCATGGCGAAACCACTGTGTGGGCTTAAATATACATTCACTCATCACAGGGGGCTTTTTCCGGTGGGGTGGGTAAATAAATGACTGTGATTAAGTGGAACGCTGTCTCCAGGTGGCCATGGGCTCACTCAGTCATTAAAGGTGTACATGACCAGTATTGTGTTTGGCGGGGCATTTTATCATTCAGGCTTTGTCCAATTGGCACCACCATCTGACTCATCTCCTCAGTCCTATATAATTCTGCCCACCCAGACGTCTTTCTCCTAGTCAACCTTACTCAAGCTCAACCACAAACTGGGACCGAGCCACCCAGGGACAGCGTACGGGAGGTCTACCCAGCCACTTTGTGCAGACTTCCCCTCATAAACAAGTGGAGACACTAGCAGTAATGAAGTCATAGCCTCAAACACCGAACCACATCACACAAGTCATTTCTATGCTAATGAGTCATATCACTGTAGCGGACATGAAAGAAACATTTTTTGTGATGAGTCAAAGAACAGTAGCGAGAGTTTGTGTCAATGCACAGAAAAACATCATCCAGTTGATGATGTCATGGAGCAGTAAATGACAATAGAAGGCTCAACATCTGGAAACAAATCTTTCCACTTCTGCTAACAAGTAGCCTACAGACACACAAATTTAACTGAGCACAGATTTTGTTAACAGAATCTGATAATTTTAACAAATTTCTAGCAAATCAGAAATAATTCAAAATTAACCAAAAATGCACATGACTCATAAACATACTTTTCATAATCAAACACAAGCCTATCTCACAAAAAAAACTGAAAAACTGAGCCCTGGATTATGAGGACATTTTCCCCATCTGAAAAATGGAATTTAATGGCCTTAAAATCTTTAACCTTTATGATTCAGAAGGGTGCTCATGAAGGCCCTCATAGCTGCTATGATGCCTCGATCCACCATTTTGATGAGCGTGCACTGGTGTGGACTTCACAATGGACAACTACCTGACAGGTAATCTCCCTCGAACAAGGATTGGAAGGGCTGAGGATGACATTTGGGATAAGATTATGATTATCGGCTTGATTGTATCTTGTTGGGGAGACGGCTCACATGTACAGAACTGACAAAAAAAATAATCATAGGTTTACATTACTACAGATCTCACAACCAGATATGCATAATTTGAAAGGCAACCTCAAAGAAGTGATAACATTTACAACCTCAGCTTCAGGTGACGGAGTGCTCCAACAATTCCTTGGAAAACTCTTAAGTATATTTAACTAAATATCATGTGCTTCCTTTCTATTTCCGACCATTGTCCACTTGAGAGGAACACTTCAGAGTTTTCAGACAGTCCGCTGGCTTGCATCCACACCATGCACTGTTCCCAAAGGGTGGAGTTTGGCCACTCATCCAACTCTTACTTCCCTAAATCACACACTGCCTTATCTCAACAAACATCCCTCCTCTCCCTGTTCCCACCAGACCTCTAAGTCCCTATTTTTATTCTTGTTCTGTCCTGGCAATATGTTGATTGGGACGACTCATGTTTCAAGGTCCTGACAGGTCGCTAACCAGGTCTGAGCGGAACCATAACTGGAACATTCACACAACTTGAAAATTGAAATTGGACTCCAAACATTAGCCTTATCTCCAAGCAACCTGAAAAGCAGCAGTAAAGTTACTGATTGGAATCTGTTAAAAGGGAATGCATATTAATAATCAGTTTACTGAGATATTCATCTAGGTTTAAAGACACCATGTCTACAGAACGGTGGCAGCTTGGTGGTCAAAGCAGCACTGATATACCTGTAGCCTCAGGTGAGAAAGACACTTAATTCATTATTCCACCACATAGCCTACACCTTTTAAAACTTTCAGTGAAAATTCAGTTGCACATGACTTGTGCCCTTTCAGACTTAAATATCCAAATTATCACCATTAGGACCAAGCATTAAAATGTTAATTATTTAATATCAGGCCAGTTTACTTCTTACTGGGCTAAAAATATGCTGTGTGCCACTAAGGGGTCTTGAGGAAGCTATTTTTAAATCATTCATTAGGTCATGGGTAACATCACAAGGAATTCTTGAGGTTACGCTGACACACTCCAAACTCTCATTCCAGACATTCCTAAAGCCAGACGTACCCATTGAACGCTGAGCATCAAATACCAAATAGTGAAATTTAACGCTGAACAATGTGTGACTAGCACATTTTCTGCCATTTAAACTGGCACAATGACACTAGAGTTGTGATAAAAAGTTGGTTGTGAAAATAACACAATTACTGTAGTGTCTTGACTAATTGGATTATTTTCTCACAAGCTCTCCTTTCAACCTCTCCCTCCCCAGGGCACGTACATTAAAACACATCTCACACCATCAGTACCATACAGTCTTCTGTTTTGAGGTAAACTGAGAACAAGGGCTCTATTACCGACTGAAAGTAACAGGAGCAGTGTTTCATGCTTCTGACGATTAGGCTAGCTCTTCCTGCCAACACATAACTGTTATTAGATATTTCATACTATGCATGAAAGGGTTTATCGAGAAGTTGTGCATGCTTGTTTCTTCTGTGTTGAAGCTGTTGATCTGGCATCACCAGACATTCACAAGAAGCACAGTAAATGGTTAAACCACTGTTCCTTCTCTTCCAACACCAGTTTCCACAATGTACTGGTATAGCAGAGCGTTTAATTTACAGAGACCAGAAAAGTGAACTATAGCAGTAACAGTGAGACCTGGCCAAATATCTGTTGTCTTGAGAGCATTCATTAATCTCTGCCACTGTCTTACAGGAACCAGAGGACACAGCCTGAGATTTCAGATGACCAGATATGCTGGTCACATGGTTGGCTTGCATACACAGCCCTCAGAGAAAAAAATATATTACTCCCTGGCTACTCTACTGATGTACCAAACCCTCAAAGTCCCAAACCTCTAACACATTTTTCTCACTAGAACTCAAAGCTTGCTGTGAAATGCAGGATAAGATTAAAACTTAGAAAGATTCAAACAAGTCACAACTTGCAGCTAAATTAAGGCTCTAACGTAGGATGCAGCAAGAGTCTTACACTGGTGCAAGATGAGAATAGGTCTGTAATGCACTTAAATGCAAGTCAGACCGCTGGAATTGCAAAACAGCCCGGCTTTCTCACCAAAGACACAGTGCTATTCAGCAAGCCGAGGAGGAGGAGGAATGGATAACACGTATCAGCCAGCCTTCCCATCCAATCTCTAACTCCTTCAGCGGCAGGAACTACTGAGTTCTCTGCTGGGAACCGAGCCTACAGTGTTCCCATTGTAAGGGCCAGTCACCCACACGTGATTTAGGGAGAAACTTGACACAAATGCTCCCATTCTGCAAGGACGTGGAAAGAAAAGAATGATGGGGATGTGGGGGGTAAACGGATGTGCCGTCACCACTGGCTGAACCGCTGAACCTTAAGTGGGAGGGAGCTGGCCAAGGTATGAGGCGGATTATGGAAAAAGAGACTGATGTTTAAGGCAACAAGGGGACAATAACCAACATCCTTTACAGCAGGGGTGGGGAACGTTGGTCCTGGAGGGCTACTCTACTGCAGAGTTTAGTTCCAACCCTAATCAAACACACCTGAACAAGCAAATCAATGTCTTCAGGGTTACTAAGGCTATAATCAGGTGAGTTTTTTTTCAGGGTTGGAGCTTAACTCTGCAGGACAGTGGCCCTCCTGGACCAACGTTCCCCACCCCTGATTTACAGCAACTGGATTTGGACAGAACAGGTCAACGTCACTTTTGATCAGTCTTGGGTGAGATGCGTGTAATGGAAGAACAGAAAACTTCTGATATTTGTGCAAAATACTAAATATTAAAATGGAACATTTTCAAAAGGAACATCCTATTCCAAATATAATGACTCAAATGAAAAGGTTAAAAAAGCCTTAGAGCCTTAGCATTTAAAAGCAAAACGTTTACCCAACCTCGGTCGGAAACTGCATTACGCACACGGAGATCCATTTAGATATTTCCCCCAACATGTGCCTTCAAGAAAATCAATGAAACGGCAGGAAGCCGTGCTGATTAGATTCCGCGATTCAGTTGCGTGCATGAGCCTTTCATCATGTTTACTCCTACTCACTTCCACCTAAACATGTGTAACTGTACTTTTTAATCAGCTAATACACAGTGGCAATGAAAGCTTCCATGAGAGGTTTTAAAACTTCACAAACCACCCACAATCGTCCATGGTGAATAGTAACAGTGGCAAAAAAAAGTGTCAAAGTACAAACACATCCAGTAAGCAGTGTAACTTTACAGTTGGCACGGCGCCGTTTAACATTTTCCATGCTAACATTTTAAGCTAATATATTAATTTTCTGCCATTTTATTTTATACATGAACAGAAACTCATGACACGGTTCAATTAGACTATGATTAATTAAACTAAACATGTTTACTTTACAATTTAATCTTTGTGTATACGGTAAAATTAGTTTTGCTTTGGTCATCAAAAACAAAATGGAAACTCATGTTTCTAGGCTACAGCCTGCTCAACACAAAACTGATTTCTGCACAACTCTTCACCTGTGATCTGCATATAATTACAATCCGTACAAGTCAAAATGAAACTGATCTCAGACAGAAAACACTGACTTCCTGGTAAATGTCACAGGCAGGGAAGCACAGAGGGAAACCCCATTTCCTTAGCATAGCTTACAGCAGGCTAACCTTAAACACGAGTACCCTTCACTCCACATAACACATGAGGTGCGGTTCAGATTAATTTTAGCCAAGTCAATCGTAACAGATGTTTAAAAAAACGTAACAGAGATTTAAAAAAACCTTTTAGTATAGAAGGTGCAAATGGGCTAGCATGCATTTCAGTAAAGGCTAGGTTATTATATTAACATCTGAAACTAGCTCAGGATCCCAACATGTTTTAGTGATTCACAATAACATTCTCAATACAACAAGGTGGGGGGAGGGTACTGCAGGAAACACACAATGTCTCTCCCCAATAATAACAGGCAATTGCTTCTGCTAACGCCACGCTGAATTTAAATATCCAGGTTAAGCAGAGCGGTCATTCAGGTGCAGGTGACTCAGACACTTTCACTGTGAGGAAACAGTGACTGTAATAGAGATGCAGATTGAATATAGAGGGAGGGGGAAACACAGATCATCAATGCTCAGAATTTACCATCAATCTCCACTCTCTCCATCATGACACAGAAGAAAAAAAATGAGGAAATCTGAATGAGTTTTTCCTGAGGTATGAACACTTAAATCCCATGGAAACTACTGAGAAATGACTGAGCACTGTGGTGAAACTACATTTTTATATTTTCTGCTGAAAACACGAGTGGCCCTTGCCTGTGCATAAGTCGTTATCACAATGCTAGGGTGTTGCTATGTGGTTTATGAGGTGTTCTGGGTGGTTTGCTAGAATGTTGTTAATTAGTTTCTAAAATTCTTGGTGGTTGCTACAGTGTTAACAGAAGGTTACATCAATCAAGCTAAAATACCTTAGCTTCAATTATATGGCTTGCGCTCCTCCTTTAATAGGTAAATAAGTCTTTGGAATGTTCCGGTTTTTATTATGAAAGCGAATTGTAACATCAAGCTTTCGGCATGTTTAAAAGACTCACTCGCTCACTCTCTCTACACATAGAGAGCCTTTGATTTGGGTGCATTTATAGCTTCTGTCACAACTGTGTGAAGATAAGTGTTTTTTATTGGAGTCGAATGAACTGAATGAACAATGTTTATGGCTGTTTAAAGAAAATTTCAACAATGGCAGATGGTTTGGCACGAGGGGAAAAGTGTTGAGTGTCAAAAAAAAAAAAACAAAGCAAGAAAGCGAAATTGATTTGTATGTCGCTAACAGTGAGGCCAAAAAAAAGGCAATTTTGCAAAATGTAAACTGGCAGAAATTTCAACGTTTGCTGCGCCATTCAGCTCAGCGAAAACAAGATGCTGAAAATGACACAGCTTCAAATAATCCCTCAATACTTGTCAAATAAGGAACAGTACATAGCAAATAGGGATATTTATTTTTAATTGTGAAAACTAAGGCCTCTGGGCCAAAAAAACACTGTGTTCTTGGATTAAGCACCTTACCAATTTCGGTTCAAAATGACAGTGCAGTGCACAATACAGAATATGGCGTACTATTTTAACAATGCACATTATTGAATAATGTTTTTGAAATCGCACATTTCAAACAGCAACACTGGGTTCACAACAACTCATGTTGTAGTAGCAAGTTTAATTCTGTGAGTGGTGCCCAGTTACTATCTCTAAAATGATGTGGTTGTTTTTGCATAATCTAATAATGTATAAAAACTGACTGACTATGTCAAAAATCACAATTGACATTGTTTCTGGTTCATTAGTCACATTGGAAATGGAAGGTCAAGTCAAGTGCATTTACATTGTGGGATAAAGTATTTTGAGCAGTGTACTTTGGTTCTATACTCCACTATGTATTCAGAAAATTTGCATGCTTTGCATAGTATACATACTGTGCGCTGCAGAAAAATGGTAGCATCTCAAACATTGCCCTGTGTGCAATTACCACAGCAATGCTAGGGCCTCTTAGCAGCCGGCTAATGGCGGGACAATGCCACCCCCCCCCCCCCCACCCCCACCCCCCCACCCCCCCCCCACCCCCACCCCCACCCACCTCCATTAGACCCAGGGATGTGCAGCGTACCCATCAAAAGTACTTTGTTCTCCAAACGTAGTGCCAGCCAATCAGAGGCCCTCGAGAGACAGCAAGCGACCACAGACTTGGCCAGGCATCTTCATAGCTCCGCCTACCTCTCTTCCCCTCCTACAGCCCGACAACAGCAGCATGCTGCTCGTTTTCACAGCCATTCATTTGCTCGCTCGCACACTCTCCTTCACTGCTGCGCGAGTAGTTTACTCGTTCTCTGTGCAGGAGACACAGTGACTCTTCTTCTTAACCTATCTGAGCTTTATGTTTACTCACAGGAGGTAACCAGCCATGTGGCGACAGAAATGTACACACGGGAGACTGAGGGACTCAGAATGAATGGCTTCAAACGCACACACTCAACGAATACACAAATAACACACGCTCGCACAAGCTGCCTCCTGGCCGTCTGGCTAATGTGGCAGCAGCCGTGGGAGGTCAGGCTGGTTTAAGCAGGAAGTAAAACACATTCTCTCTTCTATTACCAATTAAACAAGTCCTGCAATTTCTCTCATGAACCTTAAAAACACCCTTAAATGACCCAAAGAAGTGTGTATATTCGATATGCTAGAAATGACTAGCAACCCTAAACGCAACTAGCTGATTAGAGAGGTCAAATGGTTGATTTGTTCAAGATTTTGATCATTTTGATATTTTTAGTGGATGCATAATGTAAAACCCTCTTGGAAATGCATCTCCTTTAAAGAAATGTCCATTTAAAATGAGTCTTCGAGACTCCTGCGCAAACAAGCCTAATTATATCAGCTGTGGTCAACTAGTAGTTCAGAAAACCCACTGACTAATCAGTTTTGAAAATGTAATTTTGCATTTCCTTAGTATCAGGTCTGGAAGAGGAAAAAATATGAATGGTGTTGGACATGAGCCGATGTTTCATTCTGAGGAAGTGTGGGTTTCGGTGGAGTGATGGGCCTGTCATCATGGCTCTTATCGCTTCAGGCTCTGTACTCCTTCCACTTTTTCTTTTTCTCTTGGTGAGCTGCAACAAAGAAAGGCCCCCGCGCCCCCTATGAGCAGGGGAGAGGTGTTAACAGCAGCCTGACAGGAAGAGAGCCTTCAGAGGCCATCTTAAATTCAGCTCTGACTACGGGCAACAACTATCTGTATTCGTGTATGCAAATGATTCCTTTATAATGTGGATCATTGTACTTGAATTCCAGCATTTTATTTTTGAGTAATACACACTCCTCCACACACATTCTTTTCTTCAGAAAATTATGGCACACTTGTGCATCACTGCTTCTGATTTTTAAGAGGGACCTTAAATGGGTCTCTCAGAGCATGACCTTACAGTCATGTTAAGAGTAAACGCACACTTGCTCATGGGCCAAGAACACCAATTAATTTTCCTATTCAGGGACATTTAACAAAACTGGTGTCATATTCTAGCATTATACATTACGCATGATAATGTTCCCATTTTTTTTTTTTTAAATGCCATTATACCATCTAGAGTGGTTAAAGCATGTTCTCCAATACATTGAGCCATGGTGTTCATAAGGTAATGCAACTTTTCCTGATCCTGTTCTCTAGCGATGCACCAGTCATCCAGCAAAATAGGAACTGGGCAGTTTTTGAAGTATTTTTTTTTTTTCATATTGGCCGATCTCTTTTCCAGAATTGTACATTAGATCAGAATCAGCCCGAGATCAGAATCGGTCCATTTTCTTGTAAAAATCAGAATCTAACATCAAAAATCATAATCAATGCATCACTACTGTTCTCCTCATCATTTCCTGTCCTATTTTCAATGTTACAATAAGTGTTGTAAATGTGTACAATTCTCATTAATCTGATCAAATACACAATGCCATGTGATAAAAGTTGAGAAACTAGCAAATCCAGGTACTTTCCAACCCATGAAAAATGATCTGTCCAGGAATTGATTCCTTGTCATTACCAATGACGCCTGCAAACTGATAGCGTTCAATGTCCATGATGTTAACCACGGTAGTTTCCATCTTAACAGGTACAGCTCTATGATACTAACTGGACGTTAATGGTTAGAGCGATGGCGTGATTGAGGCGCTCACATTACAGGATGTATCTACACAGTCATGCACGGTTGACCTGACAGTTAAGCCGCCCCACCTGCGAATGCCACTGCTTAGACCTACCAGATTGCCTCACAACAGTAAAGAAAAGCAGAGTTGGTTTGAGCACGTTCTCTCTTATTTTAGCATTACAACTTCCTTTGTTGGAGAAGACATGGGAAAACACTAAGAATTAGTGCAATCTGTCCAATCTTTCCCTGACAGACGAAAAACAAGCAGGCCCTGAAAGTGTGCCAGTTATCTCCCAGAAGAGCCCGTCAAGTAAAAACCTCAAAACCTCCGCACTCTATTTTCTTCTGCTATAAGCCTCAATTTAGCCATCAGTAAAAATACACTAAAGGAAGACTTTATGGCTTTTCTGTTAAATAGACCTTCAGTGTGTCATCCTAACTGTATAAAGATCTGGTCTCCTGCCAGGAGAACAGCAAATGAACAGTATGAGAGGCAATCCACTCAAATTTACAGACCTTGGTCAAACTTCACATCTGAGGTAAATATTCAAAAGAATAAGCAGTTTTACATAAAAAACACAACACATTGTTATTGCTCATACTTGGGTTTGGCTAATTCAGTCCCTTAAACCTAGCTGTTAAATTTTACTGCACTCATCTTGCACCATTTGTACCACAGACAGAATCTTGCCTAAATATTGTTGAGAAGTGTGCCATTACATTTCTTTGTGACCAGATGATATTTTACCTGGTGGGCAATAAAAAAATAAAATAAAAAAGTTCACTCACCTACATGCCATTGCAAACCTGTATGACTTACTTTCATCTGTGAAACACAAAAGATGACGCTGAAAAATGTCTCAGTGTGGTTTTCCATACATGAAAAGTCAATGGGCTCTGTTGTTTGGACCCATTTGACTTTGACTGTATTAACAAAATGAACCATTTTTCAAAACATCTCATTTTGTGTTCTGCAGAAGAAAGTCTTGCATGAAGGCGAGTACATGACAGAATTTTCATTCCTTTAAATAGAAGGAGAGGCCCAAACATCATAGACAGTGACCAAAACTAGCCAGGGTGTGGAGAACACACAGTTCCCTCTCTACCTCAATTTCCCATAATGCAACATTGTGCCTAGCCAGGCCATATTGTGGCTAGAAAGCAAGAGAGTGTTAAGTGGAGGTCTTCATCTAAACTGGTTTGGTCCTCCGAGGTAAACACCCACTAAAAGGTCAACTAGTTCAAAGGTACAAACCCACCATTTTTTCAGGAACTGTGGTAACGTGTACGCTCAGCACAAATTCAATTTGCGCTTTTCAGGCACGTCGTCAAGCATGAAAGATCAAGCCATTGTGACCATTTGTGTCACCACAGTGCCTGGTTGATTTAAGGTCTTTCCCCCGTGAGAGGGGTTGATGGTTTGCGCACTGCACACGTTATGCAACATCAAGGGGACAGTTCGTGAGAACAGCACTCATATCCCAAAAAGAGGTAAAGAAAGTTGACCACTCACAGAGACATCATTATTACATTACACCAAATAAAAGTGCATTAGCTAGAGGAAAAGGACAATCTGTTGGGATAATACAGAGCCAAAAAGAGTTAGGCTGAAAACCGATCTCAAGTTTGGAAGGGGCTCTCCTCTACGGGATTTCAATGCCACTGGTCTGTGGCTGACAAACCACTAGCGATTAGCTGGTCTGCTATTAGTTGACCATCTTTATTTTAAGGACTGTAAAAAAGCGCCCGTACAATAAAAAAAAATAAAAAACCACAGCGAGGAAGTTTTTTTTGGATGTTTCTAAAAATACACAGAGATGTTTTATTTGCATTTTATGAAAATACCTCATGCTGTGCTAGCATCACATCAACGAGTTAGCTTGCCAAATGTAAGACAAAAAAAGAGAACATCTCTACTTTTAAGATAGCATTGATTATATGCTAGCATATAATTTAAAAGCCATCCCTCGCTAAAAAAAACAAACAGCTAAAACCAACCAAAACTGGTTTACATGATTTAAAAGGACATCCCTGCTAACAAAACAGCCAAAGCCAGCCAAAGATGGTAAGCTGGTCTTTATGGCTTTAATCTGGTTTCTTGGAAATACCCAAAACTCCTCAAAAATCAGTCAGCAGACCTGCTAAGCTTATTTGGGTTTAAGTGGGTCTTTCAGTAGAGATTGCTCAACATTATAACACTGTTCAGACCACATACATCAAAGTGATTTTGTGTTTCTAAAGAGGCACTGAATATATTATCCTTACGTTTGTGGTTTTGTTTTTTGACATTGTTGGTGGTTGGGGAAATGGGTTCCAATGGAACATATTTGGGTTCCTGGACTGATTTAATTCAGTGGCGGGACACAACTTTTCCTGACAGAAGCTCTAAAATCAAATTTAGAGGTACGTTTCAAAATGTTTTTTTACAATAGCCAGTTATACAGGTTACACAGTACTAGCCAGTTATACATGTTATACAGTAGTTTAAAAAAGGCATTCTTTCCTTACATTGTAATTGATATAGAAAAAAAAGGAACCATTCAAAACAATTCCGTACAGTTATTTACCATGGTTACGTGCTATGCTTGCCTAATAACTGCTTTAATAATCACTATTAGACCAGAACAAACAGGATTGTGAGTCAGGGCAGCAGAGCTGGATTTATTAGTGTAGAAACTGTCAAAGAATAATAAGGTCAAATATGGGAGTTCAACGTGTGTTCATTCTCTCAATCTTTCTTCGTAAGACAGAGGGGAGGTGACAGATTGGCGGCAGCTTGAGGTTCGAGGGGTTAAAGGGGGCTCAGAAGGCAGGCAGAGAGTAAGGCGAACTGACAGTGAGATAAGATTACCAGTTACTCCGGTGCTGAAGGATGCAACCACAGCAGAAAGTGACAGTTGACAGGAGCACAGCGGCCGGGTGGCCACAGACAGGCACTGCGCAAGACCTGCTGTCTCTCCACCACACCAAAATAGAAATAGAGTAGCATGCAAAAAAAAAAGAGCTCTTTATACTCTGCACTCATCGGTCTCAATCTTCATATTCTACATGAACAGCTCACAAAGACTTCAGCAATGCAAAACAGCAGATTAGTAGTTGACATTAACATTTAACCTATTTACAGTTCAAATGAATATATTATTTTTAAATCTCGTTATTACTTTAATCAAAGATTTCACACACACCATATAGTCTCAATTAATACAATATCTTAGTCTCCAAACTTGTTTAATGGTAATGTTTTTAAAATAAGTCTCTTCAGAAAGGCCTGATTGATTAAAAATATAGTAGAGTTATAGTGTCAAGTATTAAAATCTACAATAACATTTCTGTTTAAATATATTTTATAATAATACATTTAATTTATTCCTGGGTTGGCAAAGCTGAATTCTCAGCATTACTCCACTCGTGTCACATGATTCTTCAGAAATCATTCCAATGTGAGAAGTTGGTGCTCTAGAAACATTTCTTATTATTATTATCAATGTTGAAAACAGTTGTGCAGCTTAATATTTTTGTGGAAAAAGTCCTACTTTTTTTAAAATCAAGATTCTATGATGAATAGAAAATTCAAAAGAACAGCATTTATTTGAAGTACAAATCTTTTGTAACTTTATAAAAGGTATTAACTCTCACTTTTTAATGTGCATTTGCTGAATTAAACGATTAACTTCTTTAACAATAAATAATCTTACTAACCCTAAACGTTTGAACGGTACAACATAAACACTAAAAAAAAGAAGAAGAAAAAAATCAATAACTGTTCCATAAAACTGTTAGACTAGCCTACAGCAAATTGCTTTAAATGTGAAGACAACTGCCCAGATGCCAGTTCAAAAATAAATAATATATAAAAATAAATTAAAGACCAGAAGACTACAAAGCGAGGAGTAGAACATCACTTTAAAAGGTGAATGGAGTCTGTGAGCCTGTTCAGAACATGTATGGGCCATTAAGGCGAGTTAAATTAATAGAAGAGCACGAGATTATATTCTACACATTAGCCATTAATTATCACACCGCAGAGCAAAAAAATCCATACTGTCTGAGAGGAAAATAGATCATAATGTGAAAGCCGCCCATTTAACACACACGCTACAGCCAAACAAAGCATCCGCTGTTTTCCTCCTACCAGACCAGCTTTTTTTGGGCCCGATTAGGCAGTGTGGGCCTCAGACAGGCAGCCAGGTGTTAGAAGCTCGCTCAGGGCGTTTTTCAGATCAAACTAAACCCATTCTCACAAGCAGGTCACTGCCTAAATCGCAGCAATTAAGAAATGATTTTCACCTCATGGATTGCTGTTACTTCTCACAGATGATTCCCTTCCCAGTCTGTCAGCAGGGAGGCGCTGGAAAGGCCAGTTAACGTAAGAAAACAGAAAAAGAAAAGAACAATAAAAGGATAAAAAAAAGGTGAGCAGGAAAGTAGGCCAGAGCAATCAGCGTATGTGAAAAGTGATTATGTACAAAATGAAAGAAAGATCCCTGGCAGGAGGGAGGGGGGAAAAAGCACTAAATAAATCCAGCATTCACTTGTAAAGGCGGCTCATGGTGGAGAGGGGGAGATTTAGATTTCAGTCAAAATGCAAAAACAAATCTGCAAAAAGGCATTTACATCCCTCATTTCAAATACAACACAAATAGCTGCTGACTTGAAATATTCAAGACCAAAAAAAAGAGGTGATTTCCCACATCTGTGCATGAATGAGGCTGCATTACAAACAGAAGTCATTCTTTTTCTCCTCGCCTGTCGTAGAGACTTTCCACAGGAAGAAGCCAGCGGAGAATCTCTAGTCTAGCCCATCACGGACACAAAATACGAGAGACTGACTAATTTGACGCTTCAGCAAAATATTTGCAAAGAAATTGGAAAACCATTCATTCCAGCTAAATTACAGCAGTTGAAATAAACCGCTGACTAAATCTGTAAATTCTACCTTGTGTGTTTACATTAAAACATGAAACATGATGCTGTCACTCAATATTATTGCATTAACTGTGACAGGATTGACATCATATAATATGCGTTTGCTCATAAATCTGTCAGCGCATATGCGAGGCAACTTCACCTCGACTCCAGCCAGTCTGTCCGAATTATATTATGGTTTTTATTGCGGCTAACTTTCCTACAGGTAATGTTTTGGATTGAGTTCATGTAATGCAACCAAATTGTCTTTTAGTGCCTCATGCAGAACACATTTTTACAAAAACCATACATTTTATACCATATACTGAATACATACAGATTAATGCAAATTAAATGTTAAATAAAACACTACTTTTTGTTTTGATTTTCATTTGGGTGAGGGTTCATTGAAAGTCAGTGGGGTCCAATGTTGTGTTTCAAACCCAATTCTATTGAATCAACAAAAAAAGGTTGACAAATTTCAAAATAGCTCCTTGTGTTTCATAGAAGAAACAAAGTTTGAAACAAAGTGAGGGTGAGAAAATGACATCCGAATTTTAATTTTACTTTGATTATGGCAGTCAGACCCGCACCACTCACGTAATTCGTACCCAGATTGGCAGGGAGCTACATTTACATTACATTTACATTTATTCATTTAGCTGACGCTTTTATCCAAAGCGACTTACAATTGCTATATATCAGAGGTCGCACGCCTCTGGAGCAAGTAGGGGTTAAGTGTCTTGCTCAGGGACACATTGGTGTCTCACAGTGAATTCGAACCCGGGTCTCTCACACCAAAGGCATGTGTCTTATCCATTGCGCCATCACCACCCCATAAGCTAAGCAGCTATTTGTGACTTCAAACACAAAGTTGCAAAGTTGCAGAGACCGATAAGTATATCCAATGAGAGCAACACTGATTCATTTGGTGCTCTCAGTGGCCAGCCAGTAGAGCAGCAGTGAGATGATATAAAAACAACAGAAAGACAGGAAGAGCAGAGGAGCTGGCAGCTCACGTCTGCCGGCAGACAAACAGCAAACAGACGCTGCCATTAACCACAAGTCTGGACTAAAGCACCACTTATCAGCAACAGAATCAATATCAGCCTTGCTGTGGAGTACCTGCATAAAAACAGACGGCATTATCCACGCATTTAGTGTTAACATACACGTGTGCATTTGTGTGTGAATAGGCCCCATTAAAACGAAACCTCAGTCGGTCTGGTCAGTTGAGTGTTTTTTTTCTCCTTTCATATGTTGCAAAAAAAAGCACATGTGGATTTGTTGAAAATATCTGATTTATGAGTGAGCAGTTAAGAAGCTTGTTCTGTCTCCCCTGAAGCAGCCAGAGCTCATTATGAGCTCTCAGCATCTGCAGAGCACCACTATTTTTAAGACACTCAAGCGGTGATTCAAAAAAAAAAAAAAAAAAAAAAAAAAAAAGGGACGCCGTGTTCTGGCACCAGGGTGGTTACTATGGAAACATAGTGGCTAGGCCCCTCTGATGGCAAAGTGCATGTGTGATCAATGTTCCTTTATTTCCAAGACACTGTTTTTAGTCACTGCGGAAACACTACATTACACTTTCAATTATAATTACTTGTAAAGTGATTGTTTGTTCCATGTTAATTAATTTGAAACTTCTGTCTTGAAATAACAGCAAGTAGCTCATTTAGAGGAGCTCATTTCCAACCTGACGAAAAATGTGAGAATTGGAAAAGTTCTAAATAAATGCTATAATGTTGCACACGGCCGCACGTGCCAGGAGGACTGGAGCCGATGACTTTGATGAGCTTATTGTGGTGTAAAAAGTGATTTGAATTCAGATCACTTTACAGAGCTAACAGCACCATTACTCACCATGGCTGAAACTCTATCTGGAACTGGATTTAATGATATTATCTGGATCCTGTCAGATTTGTCCTTGACTGTCAAAAGGTTTTGTGCGTTAAACAAGAGACTGTCATTAAATCCATGGACAGGTTTGCCTTTCAGGACCTCAAACAGTGTTAAACAGACACCGGAGATCCTTGACATAAGGGTTAGCTTATGCTTAAAAGCAATTAGACGCATCTAAAAATACATTATACGTTTCTTTAAAATGTCTGTTTTGTGCATTCAAAAGAAACTTGCAATTATAGTTAATTATTTTAAAGATAGTAGTGTCTACCAAAGTGCAATATAAAGCCATTGACCTATTGGCTATATGGATTTATAAATGAATGAATCAAATGAAGAGCTAATTAAGATACATGATATTTTTTTATTGCCATTTACAAACAATAAATTGTTTGCTAAATTGGTGCACAGTCAGAAAGAATGTGCAAAGGGACAACTTTGTCTACCCCTAATACACACCCCATAATACTACCTTAGAGTAGTAATATGACACAAGTGTACTACTATGTCAATAAGGTACAAAAAAGTTGTCCCTTTAAGGATACTGCCTCAGTGACAAGCAATGTTTGTACAATTTTTTTCCTGAGACTAAGGCTAAACATTTCAGAATCATAAAAGTGTAAAAACAAATTGGCAAAATTAGACTTTATTGGCCAGCATCCAGTGTTGCCACAGTTACTTTGAAAAAGTAATCAGATTACTGATTACTGATTACTCCTTTAAAAAGTAACTTAGTTACTTTACAGATTACTTGATTTTAAAAGTAACTAAGTTAGATTACAAGTTACTTTATTAGTTACATTCAGCAGCTGCCGACGACACCCCCGCCGCCTCAACATAAAAATGACAACCGGTTTTGCTAACACTCACTTTTTTGGAAGTGCATTTTTAACAGTAACTTCAACAATGTATCTCCTAACATTTTAAGTTGAACTTAAAAACTATTTCCTGAAAAAAATACATGTTTTTATAAAAAAATTAGTAAATAAAGACAGTCTTTCTTGACTTCACTTAACATAAATACATGGGGTTTTTTTTTTAAATATAAAGTAATGACAGTCTTTCTTGACCCGACTCCAAATGTTTCTTCAAATTTGATGTAGTTTTTTTTTGTAGCTAGATAGGTGACGCGTTCATGTAACATGTAAGGGTGGTGTTGCCAATAAAGCACCTACAAGCTCACAAAGAACCGGCAAAATTAATGATTATGAATATGTCAAATATAGCAAGAAGACATTTGAATTATTTATAAATAAAGAAGTGTTTTCTGTCAGTGTCGGCTGCAAAGATGAAGTTGACGATGCTGAGTGACTTGCGATCTTCACTGTAGTGAACGCGCCAGAGAGAAATGCACATTTCATACGGATTACATAAGCAGAGAGCAGTCTGTTTTCGTTTCGAATTGTTCTGTTTAAAAGTAGACATTTGAATATAAAAATAGCCTCCGTGTCGTGATTATCTATGGTCTGCTATATTTAGCCTACTTCTTATTTATTAAATCCAGGCAATTGGTCGATGAAACATTGATTAAAATTAAGATACAATTAATACAAAACGAAATTCACTTTAAAGAAATGCTGTGCGTTCGGTTTGAGGTCTCTGTGAAAAAGCAGTAGCCTAGCCTATTTTAGTGCCGCTTTCGGAGCGGTCACGTCCAACGGAGAACTGTCGCGTCCGTAACATTGTTTTTTCCTCATAAATGTGAACACGAAAAATAAAATAAAAATGGATATTTTATGTTCTCTGGAGAGCAAACCCTTCTTCATCCGGTGGGTAGTATTACTTTTGGTTTGCGCAGTGTATTTCTCTCATATTGAATATAAAACGCATGTGTGACTGATATTTTTCTAATGTCAGGACTTCTTTATTAAGGGAGTATGGATATATAAACAGACGTTTCAATATGTTGGTATATTAAATGCATTTTCTGATCATTTATACTTCATTATATTATATTTAAAGTTTTTTTACTGCAAATGTCACGTCCATAACGCTGGAATTGCCTGATTTTAAAGAATTTATCCTCAAATAGTTTTGTGGTGTAGGTCTACGTATTTTATCATGTTGACTTCAAATAATATTAATAGTAATTTAAAGATGTGGTAGCATTGGATCTGGACGGGAAGGATAACTCTGGGAGTAGGAAGGGGTGTTTCGCAATTCTGCCTTCTCACACCGCGACACAGGTTCGTGGATCTGAGTGTTGCGATTTCGGTTTCATATCGCATTACACCCCTAATTTTTACTGAGGAAAATGGCAAAAATAGTAACGCACAGTGACTTGGATAAGTAACTTTAATCTGATTACTGGATTGGAAATAGTAACGCGTTAGATTACTCGTTACTGAAAAAAGTGGTCAGATTAGAGTAACGCGTTACTAAGTAACGCGTTACCGGCATCACTGCCAGCATCACACGCAACACACACAACCAGCGTCGGCCAATAGTGAGCCTACTTTCTGACGTACAACCCAGAAGCGCTGCGCTGTTACACTACGACTACGTGAACTCACTCAGAGGGCCACACAGAAGAAAATCCATAGTTGAATAAAGTCATTATTTTTGTGCAAAAAAAGTACTCGTCTTGATAAACTTATGGTTGAGCCACTGTAGTCACTTGGACTATTTTAAACATTGTCTTTACTAACTTTCTGGGCCGGCAAGTTTCAATTACATAGAAGCCTATAGAGGAGTGAGACAGCTCTCAGATTTAATCAAAGATATCTTAATTTGTGTTCCGAAAATGAACGAAAGTCTTACGGGGATGAAACAACATGAGGATGAGTAATTAGGTACTGACATAATTTTCATTTTAGGGTGAACTAACCCTTTAAGCACGCTTTCTCGTCATAGCAAGTCAAACACTACACGACTACATGTCTTGCTAGGGCCCTCAACACTAAACAAAATGACTAACCCCAGTGTCAGGCCTATGAGAGGCCCCACTGCCCTCTCCTCAAGCAGCTGAACTTGCACAAAAGCAGCCACATGGCTCCCAGTGGCACGCATCTCGCCGGCTAATGAGAGATGCAGCACTGAATTACAAATGTTCTGGCAGGAGGGTTAGCGTACCCAAAGACACTTCCATTACATCGCTCTTAGGGGGAGGTCTTCCATCTAAAAGCGCTCTCTCTCTCATTCTTTCGCTTACACACACACACACACACACATATGAAACCACAGAGGCTGATTTTTTAAAAGCCTGAAATGATTACGGTATAAGCCACTTCCTCATTACAGTAAATGTTTTCAATATGGCTGCTTTCACAACATACTGTCGAATTCCAGTCCGCACCTGATCAGCGCATTCGGAACGTATTGGATAATAAACTGCAATTCCAAAGACTAATGCCACAATGATTCATATAAGAAGAAAGAGGAAAAGACAAAAACACCTCCAGAGAACAGAACGGTCCGTCAGCGTCACAGAGGGTAACACAGTTGTGAAAGGGAAGTACTACTGCCAAGAGTTCTGCCTGTTGCTGCCACGTCTTGGCCACATGTCAGCATTCACGACAACATCAGTGAGGTTACCCTGTCTTGAGCCAAGTGCAAGCAAGACAAAATACAAAGGAACCGAGAGAGCATGTCTGGAAATACAGATTGAAAGGGAAACAAATCATTGTACGTTCTTGATGTGCCAATTCTGGCATTTACTAGGTATTTGGATGTAATAAATATTACCAATACTGAAGAATACTGGTCCACTGAATCTTTGGACACATTTGGTATTCCGGATTAAAATAAGTGCTTGGGATTCAGTCTGCAGAAAGAAGTCTGTGGGTTTATTCAATCGTTGTAGCAGGGAACTACATTTAGAATTATTTGGACAGTGTTTTGCCCTACGACAAGAAACATATTTTTTTTTCAAAACCATTTGTCTCAGATGGCAAAATGATTCCAAAATTGTATAGTGTGAACCTAGCTTAGCTTAAAAAAAAAAAATCTAGTTCTACCCCTTTGTCCAGATCTAGTTGAAGACCTAACCCTAAAATCTAGACCCAGTCCAGTTTAGAAGTTAATTGCACCATAAAAAGAGGCTTAAATAAAAGCGGCAAAGTAGATGTTGTGATCCTCTGAAATGGCGCTGGTAAAGGCAATTCTCACCTTTTTCACAGAACTTTCACATTTTAGCAGATTAAAGTCAATTCAATAGAAATCCACATAAACAAGAACTTCACATGAGGGCAGATTTACCCACACAGATTTTGCAAAGGGTTCAAGGTCACGGATTTACCATGTTGACCAACAGATAGCTGCTTGGTTTGAAAGTGACTTCTGTGATAGCTGTGCTTACATTTCTACACTATTGACAATAGACAATTTTGTCTTTTGCCTCACCTTCAGTAAGCTGGAAATTGACAGCGACCTTATGCCAAGACCCTGACAAAGACCCATACATCAAGTAAGGAAACGTATAGGCAAGTTCATGCAGTCATTCTGCTGATACAGTCTTCCATTAAAGCCCAAGCCCTATCCAATGCATGATTTGCATCATCCACCACAGCTTACTAACCACTGACTGAGAAAGCCTCCATCTGATACTCTGTCCTGCCCTCTTATCTCATCATAATACAAAGTACAGTACAGAGGAATGAAAGGCAGGGAGGGAGAACATTCTTTTTAAGCGGAAGACTTAAGCAGTACCACTTATCATAGCGCTGCTGCACCTGTTTTTATGCCGGCAGAGCAAATTCCTCACATTACGTGGGCACATCCGTATGTAACCGTCCGTGCATGTTTGCTGATGTGGGAGTGTGTCCTGTGCAAGCAGTCACACAATGACCAAGGAGCCCAACACTTGTGAAGGTTAGATCACATATGATTGTAAAGGTCGATAAGTAAAAGGTCACGTTGCATAATGTACCGAGCTGGTGACGCAACAGCCATAAAGGAGAACGGCAACACTTATCCATGGCTGCACCAGGCTAGATTCTCGTAATGATGTCGTGAGGACATCGTCACTTGGCAGAGGACTATGGCAACCTGCTTTGAGGAAATTTCCGTAAGGAAAATTAAAAGGATTAATATAAAATAACCTGTCACTGGTGCCAGCCTTTTTCTACCCAAGTGATCTGGCATTTTACATTATAATATTCACACATATTCACACCCTCAGCTGATATGCAATTTTGTACAATTGTTTTGTAAATTACCCACATGTGTCAATGTAAAAAAGACCGTAAAATACCTGCATACACACATTTACACAAATGGGTACACATTAATGTGCATTATGATTACAATTCCAGACAAAAAAAAATCAGAAACAGAGTAATCAGAATCACATAGCTAATTAACTAAACTGTTATTAAAGAGTTTGAGAGTTGTTATTATTAAGAGTTGTTTATTAAGTATCCCCTAGAATCAATCAATTAATATGTTCTTGCTTTCCCTTGACATTTCTGATTATACCCTTGCTAAAACGGTTTATTTGCAACTAACTTGTGGTTCATTAAATCACTTCTGATATCTGATATTTACATCTGATATTATAAGTAAAAATGCTGTTTTTTATCATATCAGAATTGATATTATTCTCATCTATTATGAGTCTGTATGAAGTAGCATTTAGCCTATGCAAATTAGGTCCAGATAGTTTTAGGATATTAAAAGTAGTTCATTTAAATATATGTCTAGTTCGTTCAAATACGACCCTCTACTAACAAACTCACAAATTTAACTCCGTCTTTTATAACAGCTGGCCTCCTGAGGTATGATCCATGAATTTTGCAATGTCACATCCTTAGAAAAGGCATGGGGAAAGATACTACTTGCATTAAAACAGAGGGTTAAATAAAACGCAGTGGTGCTAGTGGCAGGCGCTGAAACACAAACATACAATCTCTCACACACACACGCAGAGCCTCGCAATGGACGAGGTGCCCGCATTTACATTGTAAAGCTGGAGGACTCGAGCGGGGGAAGGGGTCAGAGGGAGGGCTCGGTGAGCCTTGGCCCTGCTCTCTATTTTTGTTTCCAGCTTTTTTTGTGCGCCACACACTGCAGTGGATTTTTCAACTTGGCCCTCATCAGTTGTACGCCTGATGAAACAAACACTGACAGCTTCTTTACATTTGTAAAGGCCGCTACAGCAGCTGTGCCTATCTCACCACACGTCTATGAATCAGGGCCCGACCCCAGCTGGGCCTGCAGAGAGAGAGAGAGTGGGATAGGGAGAACGAGAGAGGAAGAATAGCCATGAGTAACCCCCCGTTCCCCCCCCCACACCATGTGCCATGTTCACTTCAACAGAACAGGAACACAAACGCGAGTTCTGGCTGCATTCATTAGCCAAAGTCTGAAATCAAAACCAGCGTAACTCTTCGCTCTAAAAACAGCCCTCAAAAATAATTATACAGAGAAGTTGTTTCAGAGAGTGTCAGGATGGCCTGAAAGCCATTAAAAGGAGCTTGTCTGAAAGCAGAAGTGCCTACTTGCCCCCCTCCCCTTCTGCTTTTCACACACGTCTATCAATCAGGGACGGTCTAATTGCATTTTCTTGTTTGCTCTTATTAACATCTATTATCATATTTATTTCTCCCTCTCTCGTTTTCCACTAAATGAATTTTAATAATATTCACAGCACATGTGAAGGCAAATGGGGTAATAAAAAATTAAAGAAGAAGAAAACTAGACAAAAAACCTTGCACTCATGTTCCAGGGGATATGGTTAAGCCAAGCATGTATAATTGTCTTACGCTAATTAAGGGGAGGCTGAATCCAAGGGGCCAAGAGTTGTGCAGGCCCGGGGGACAGATCCTTCAGGTTGTTTTTGTGGTTTGCCTGACCAGATTTTAGCACAGCTGCCTGCACTGCACAGATGTGACATGATCAGCTATGTTCTGAACGGTTCAGGTCCATTCCACACATCCTACACAGAGGCTCCTCCTGACCCTGACCATACAGACAAGTGGTCATTATGAGATTAAGCAGATCCCTGTCAGACATGCAACCATACATAAATCAAATGAACTTTAAGTTGCTAAAAATTAATTCTGACTTTGTTGACGACAACAATACAAACAGAGGGGGGAGGGAGGAGGAGGGGGGACCTAAACACATACAGTGTTCACACCCTTTTGACCAATAAATTTCAGATTTGTTTTGACCAAAACTTTCAGATTTCCAGTTACTTGATTACATAAACCAGATAATAGAATACAAAACATGGCTACATTATAGTACAATCCAAAGCTTAAGCTGACAATTTATACAAGGAAGGCTTTTTTAAAAAGAATAGTAGGCCTACACTGGGTTGAACTGAATTATTCTTCTCGAGGATAACAAGTTACCACGTGGTGTAATAGGCTACTTTTGTCATCACTTTCATTTCCCTTGTGCTACCATATTGACATGCTACCATGTCAATATGAGACGTTGCACTACAGCTACATTGAACAAAAGTACACAAAGTTAGAAAATTTCCATCACCTTTATAGAAACCTTATAAGATGTCATGGAACTCGAGCACTGCCGATAATGTGCGTGGAAAACTGCCCCCGTGTTGCGTCATCATAACCTATACCCTCCCAATGTTTGTTTCATTCCTGTTAACCTGTTGCTGATGAACTGAAATAACAAAAAATATCACTAAAACATACATTTAACGCGCAACAAGATAATTTCCATGTAGCAATTCCGCTCAAAATATGGCACTTTGACAAAAAAGTTCAATTTGAGGGCACGTGACAAGCCTACTTCAAGCTGCAGACAAAATTGGTTGCACGAGCTAACCCTTTCACGCTCCAGCGGGAAATTATTTCTCGGCGCAGGCTTGTTTTGAGAAGAAAGTAAAGTAAGGAAGCGGACAGTGATCGATGTAACAACAGTCTCACAAACTCTGATAAAAAGAAACGTCTCAACTACAGGTAAA
Organism: Phoxinus phoxinus; assembly: GCF_949152265.1. Classification (NCBI taxonomy): domain Eukaryota; kingdom Metazoa; phylum Chordata; class Actinopteri; order Cypriniformes; family Leuciscidae; genus Phoxinus; species Phoxinus phoxinus. Next base: position 12,557,947 of record NC_136894.1, read on the forward strand.
GCGCCTGGAAAACTCGGGTTAAGAGTCAGTCAGTACTTTGAGGGTTAACTAATACGGGGTTTGGTCGGCTGTCTCTGAGGAGACTCGTTTTTTTGTTATGGTAGCCTTGCTTAATTCCGCTCCCGAGGAGATAAAATCCCTATCCAGAAAAGTTCAAGCCCTATATGTTCTCCAATATACCACGACAAGCTCGCCGGTTCACTAACCCATCATACTGGTGGAGATAGTAAAATGGTCGGTTTCTTTTGCACGCGAACCTCTGCAATGCGACTGTATCTTCCACTATAAACGACATTCCATGCGCTTAACTTAATCTAATCAGTTGTGTAATATTACGATCCGTTAACATTCAATGTTTAATCTGCTTAAACAATAAAACGTGCAGAAACTCTCAGAGAAAAGCAGACAAAAAAAAGAAGTGTTTCAGGAACAGCGATAGCCTACTGGCTGCTGCTGCACAAGCTTACTAGTTCAGTGTTAGTACTTAAAATTGTAAAGATTGAGGACAATCCACTATTCTGAATCTTAAATTAAATTATTACATCTGCTACCAATTTCGAGCTTTCTCAGTTGTCAAGTTCCCTACACAGTTACTTTAAATACATTAAAGAGTCCACTGCTTACACGACGAACGAGTTAAATCTAATAGAAACAAATCAAATATACCGGGGTAACGTAGTTGGGATAGTTGAATTTATGACCGTATTCCTGCAGATTTCAGTTCGGGAAACAAGTCTCAGGATAAAAGGCGACATTGCTTGTCCTCGCGGCTTTGAGGCAGAAAGCAACGAACGAAGAGCAAACAAAGCCATTCTAGTCACAATTGTGTTTTAACGCTGGAGTTTGTGTACCAACAACAACACCAAACAAAACACATCCAGGTTTACAAACGAGTTATGCAAGATAACATCTGTCGTGCAAAATATAAGCATTCCCAATGAGGATACCAAGGCAAAAGCGAGGAAAATCGACGTCTGAGGAAAAAAAAACCTTTTTAATAAGTGTTGTGAACACAGTGGGTGCATTTACGCCTTGCTTGGAAGACTAAACACAACAAGAGCCGTCCGTGATCAAAGTTTATGCATTTAACATCGACACAAGCGCGAGACAATCAAACAAACTTAAGGTCAACCGCATAGAAACGATCAATAGCCTACTTACGTATTTCTTCTGAATGATATTCCTCTTAGGTCTTTCCTTGCTCATTCTGCAATCCAAAAATGTTTACTGTTAAGGAGAGAATCGCCACATGAATTTTCTTCCTGCTTCTTTTCTTTTTCGGAGCAACGCGATTTAAATCCCCTGTAGTTTGCTCGGCTGTGTAGAATTCCCTCTTCGGTCGGTGATGATTCCTAGTAAAATCGTGGAATTACCGATAATCCCAAAATTAGGGATCCATCGCCAAGGGTAAAGGGCAAAATAAACAATCGCATCGGCATACCATAGTTAAAACCATTCGCCACAATAACTTCCATCAGTGATGTTCATCCCGGCTCTTTAAAACACGTAACGTTAGGTTTATTCACGTGAGGATGTAAATGTTCGGTGATGAGTTACATCTTGTTTTTAAAAGGCTTATCCGATTATAGGACGAAATAAATACAATTTAAAAAAAGGAAAAGGGTTCGTGGTCCGTTTTGGCTGGATCTAGCAGACGGTAAGTGAACTCTCCAGCAGAACCACGGGCTCATCTGAACACAAGGCGAAGCTTCTTTCTTTAAGCAGCCTATCACACACACCCGACAGCACGCTCAGCGGTAACTTTAAAAGGACTGCCGCCTTAGGGAGCGTCGCGAAATGACCTTTCGTGCAGGGGCACGGAAACGAACACCACTTCCAGTTACCGAATAAAAGAATGAGCGATTCAATCAACATGGGTTCAGTATGGTCAGGGAAGAGAGTTCAAATATGTTCCAGCTCCGATGGATCCAAGACAGTTGTAGATGCACGTTTTGTTTCGGAGCGTTTTTAAATAGCTAGAAGAATTTTAACTGTGCCCCTTGTAAGATACTCATTGCTCTCTAGAACTGTTTGTGTTCATCGTGGGGGAAAAAGAAGCATGCGGGCCGGTTTTTCCTCCACGGTAGGCCCGGTTTCATATTTTAACAGTTTTGGCTAATTGTTACATAACAATTTAGAGTTCAGAGCAATATTGACCCACTAGTTAACTCTGCACTGTGCAGTGTTACTGGTAAAACGCAAATTATAGTTTATAGTAGGCTATTTATAGTAAATTAGTATATTTTTATTTTTCAACTTTACAACTACATAATGATTTTGTAATTGCCTGACAAAGTTCTGTAAAGTCTTGTAAATTATGATTTTGTAAATCATACATTGAACAACTAATACTGGACTTTAAGCAATAACAAAAATGTATTATTTATCCTGGTCAGGTTTTGTGCTGATTTTCAAAGAAAAAATAAATAGACGAAACAGCCTAATTTTGGAGTCCTGGGAAGTAACTTGATGCATTTAGTTATTTCATTTAGTTTTCGTTTTTATATTTGCTCCCAGTTCCTCTGCCTTGCCCTTCTGGGGTTTCTTTTATTCTCTCAAAATATCATTAACTGTTGCTCATTACTACTCTTTTGCTAGTCTGGACAATGTGATCAGCAAATAAATAAAATAAATAAGAAGTGAAATGCACTTCCGTGATTAGTTGAGGCCTGTGTCACAAGTACATATAACAATTAGAACTTGGCTACAATCTTGTGGTCACAAACTGGAAGAAAAAAAATGAGTGTGCACTAGACTTAAAGGCCTGCATGGTTTCACAGACAGGGAGATTAAGCCAGGATTAGGCCTTAGTTCAATTTGGACAATTAAGTAGCTTTTATAAATGTGCCTTAGAAAGAAAGAAAAACATTACTGGTGTGCATCTTGAGACAAAACAATAGCACTGACATATTTTAAGATTGTCAGTGCAAGTTACTTTCAGTTAAAACTGCTCAGACATACATTTTAGTCTGTGACTAGGTTTAAACCTCGTCTGTGAAACCAGGCAATAGTGTATTATACTAAAACACTTCTGGTAATTGGACAAAAGGTAAATGAATCTCTAGAAATGAGTCACAATCAGATCTTGAAACAATGACAGGAATCTGAAAGGACTGCAAGTGATTCACAAAAACAAGTTTGTCAAACCAAACGGAATATTCACATTTTTCGTCATCATGGGTGATGGTGGAATAACCCTTGCATGGGAACAAAAAAAAACATGACAGATGAAGAAAAACCTCCTGGTCTTCGTTCGTGAGTGCATAATGCAAGATGTTAGCTTACAGCTGCCTTCCATTCTAAGATGATGCCTGAATGTGTATTTATTTATTTATTTTAATTATTTATTCAAGCAGTTTATTGATAATCTTAGATCTAATTTAGAGTTCCTCTTGTAGATGGAGTAAATGTTGTCTTAACGTGTTATGGATAGAATATATCTGTGTTGGTGTATAGCTTTATCGCCCGTATAGTAACATGAGAAACATGATTCATGCTGTAGATTTGTTTTACAAATCCTGCTGATCAAAGCCTCAACTTGCCGATGAATTGCATGAATAGGGATCATGGTGGATCAATACATAGTAATGAATTAATGAATAATTTAATTTTAGCCTGGTTTTTTTTCACATATATCACATTTCATCGCATAGCCTCCAAAATTCGAATGGAGCACTTTTAATAGTGTTGGCAGCACTTCAGCGTGTTTAATCAATAATAAATTGTAGGGGGAACATAATTACACGCATAGTTCTGTTAATTTTGTATTTGGAAGCGACACCAGATACAAGGATAAAAGACAGACAGAGAAAATGTGAAACAAGCACTTCCTTGTCATGCAGCAACTGCTTTTTTTATTTTTGACAGTGCATGCTTCTTGATAAGTTCTTAATAACTGTATAGGGTTTTTAGTAGCCTAGCAAAGATTAGGGCTACACTTTGCCTTTAGGAGAGCTTCAGGAACTTTTCTCTGTGCACTTTAGAAGTTCTTGATACTTCTGAGTAAGCCCAGGACATAGAAATATCCAATACAACCACAATGAGGACAACTGTCATGTGAAAAAAAAAAAAGTTAGTACTCCGAGATTGATGAGTCTCAAATGCCCTTGAGGTGGTCAACATTACATTTAAATAAAAAGCACAAAATTCACATAATTATAAGTACTCAATCATGAAATGTATACAAATTTTGGCAAATGTCTGTTTTTTTCTAGCTGGTAAAGGAGGCAGTTAATTAAAAGGCGTGAAAGATAATAATAGACTACTAAATTGAGTACTGGCCCAGACAACTGTGATGTCTTCATTTTGATTCTTATGAGAATTTCAGATGTATTTTAAAGAGAAACGAGTTATGGCTTGGGTAAACCATTACAACAACTTTGTTTCAAAGAAAACGCATCACAGCAATCCTTTCTTTTTAAACTCCCTTTCCCTTTAATCCCTAGGGGCATTTGTTAGGAGCAAATGTTACAGTATCATGCCTACTATATAGCACCATATCTAAAAAGACCATTCAAGGATCAAGTGTGCTCTGAGTGAAAATGTAAGCTGTGAAGATAATTCTTTGGTGTTCTGCCCACCGCCTTTGTCACAGCAGAGAGAACAGTTGTTTTCGAGGAACACCAATGTCATTTTCTCCCCCTTTTGTTGCTTGTAGTTTGCTGTGGTCTCTAGGGCTGCCCAGACTCTGTTGTGAGTGACATTTAAACCCAACTGAATCAATGAGACAGACTGCTTTGGGGCTCCCAGGTACCGTTTGGGACAGAGCTACACACGCACACACATAGTCACACCCAGAGGAGTTTACCAGCATTCTGGTTGCAGAACATTTCACTCTTTTTTTTTTTTTTTTTTTCTTATCAAAAGTTGCCACCATGACACTGCACAGACCTGTTAATCCAAAGCTTAAGCGTGGTGTTATTGCCCGTATGCGTGTTTACGGCGGCTGTAGCCACAGGGCTCAGTGAAGGACAAGCCAGCCATTGATTAAAGCTTTCACTCTTGATAGAACTAATTGTACGGTGAGGCTGAGCAGACTGGCTAATTCAGGTTGATGTTCGCTGACCGGGAGCAGGGCGAATTACAGAGACTGAATCAAGATTGATTTATGAGCTAAGCATAAAATCTATATTCATGTTAAAAGATTAAATTGAAATAAATTGCGGCATAAATCAGGCTCTCCTTGAAGCACAACTTTTTGTGGGGAAATATGTCATCAGTTTTGCTGGATGTCTATAATTAGACAATACATTTTGATTTAGAAAAATGTCGTTATGCAAGGCAAACTGTTGCTTTGAGTAACTTGTTCAACAGTCATGATAAGGATAAGGCATCCTTTGAGTACTGCTCAACTCATGTAGACTGCAATTGAGCTGGGAGAGGGTGTAACTATTTAAAGTCACTCTTCCCCAGAAATGTAAAAACAAGATAGTGTAAGAAGGTCAAAGTTGCAACGATGCAGTGCTGAGACTGAACTCTCTCTGCTTCTTTCATTAAAGTGGTGTTAGGCCCTTCCCCCTTTACCCAGCCTCGTGCACTATACCGAGACCAGTCAAGATCACAAACATGGCCCCCCCAGCACAGGGGACTCCAGTCCCAGTGTACGATAATTGGACACCTTGAATAAGAACATCCCCTCCGGAAATATACTCACCTTGGGTAATTGCGTCAGGTAAATGAAATGCAAACATTTGTAATCGTGAGCTAAGGCTGCGCTGCAAAACCAAAAAAGGTCTCTATAGAGTAGTATATGAGTTGTTGCACAATATTAAATGCACTCACAAAACCATTGTTACTTTTTATCTGAAAAAAAACAAGGGATTGCTGTAATTCTTCATAACCGTTAATTTACCAAGTACTGAGATGTAAATCACTATTATCTACATTTATAACTTAAGTGCAGGATGGTTTTGGCATGTGATCAGTATAGAGGGGGGAGTGTCAGTCATATCTCTACTTTACAGCTAGATCCTCTGGGAAGACACAGGCTCATACAAACACACCTTTTATGAAGACAATCACTTGTGACTTGTGTAACTAATCAAATAATGGAGGGATCAGTTGTCTAAAGACATACACTTTGATGTCACGCTGAAAGTGCTGAGTGATGCGGCAATCACAGCCAATCAGAGCATGGTGTTTAATATGTAATAATGATTTATTATATAACTATGAGGAGGGGCTGCCCTGTACAACACTGCAATAACAGAAACCAAACAACTAATAGAGTTAGATGGGTAGTTAAAACAAAAATTCAAATTAAATTAGGCATGAAATTAAAATTTACCCCATCTATTTTTATGTATGTTATTGATCGTATTGTAAACAATAAATCCTTTTCATATTTAATTTTTAACCGTGTAATATTTAATACAATTGTGATAACTCCATCTTCCGGGAAAAACGGCAGACTTCACTCTGGTGATATATGCCAGACTTCCATTGACTCAAAGCTCACATTCATTTTTTAAGTTCAGTAAAAAGATATATTTGCTACTAGTTGCTATAATTCCATTTCATTGTGACTTTAACATAGAGATGCTTTTATCGCTTTATCTAATAAAGCGAAGTGAATTGAGTAAAAATGATATTTTATTTTCATAATTATAAAAAAAAACTGATCATACCTGTATGACATTGGATTATTTTGCTTTTTATTATTGTGCTTCTTTGATAGGATGTCAAGCTATTTTATTGATTATCCGCTGAAAGTCTGAAATTGATTCTGTTAATTTTGTTCTTTTGTGTCATCATTATCATTAGTTGTGGTGTGGACTCCGCTCTTTTGAGGAATTTTTTTAAAACGTTATGCTTATAGTTATCATTCTTGATGTGAACAGGTGAACTTTACTTACATTTGGTACCAGAACAAACAGTGTTTGTTTAGGCCCTGTTTATCATGGCATGCCTGGTTAGGAACAAGGATGAAGTTTTAATACTTCAATACCATCTGTGACCTTATAACTTTAGCCACTTAACAGAAGCCCCGCCGAATTATCTCTGCCAGATTAATGAACGGATTCCACCCACACAAGTAATGGGACCGGCTGTCTGTCAGGAAGCATTTTGAGCCTGTAAAAGTGTGACTCATCTGGGTCAGATTGTCCTACAGGTGGGTGTTTGGGTGAATGGACCCCTCAGCTTTCCCACTCTGAGCCTGAGTCCTTTCATGGCCCTGGACACCTGCATCAGGCACAAAGGCCAGCTTGAGCTTTTGTTGGAGTAGTTACTAGAGAGAGAGAGAGAGAGTTGGGGAAAGGAGAGAGAAGAAGGGGGTTGGTGTGTTTCTGACCTCAGCCACAAAGAAACAAAGTAACACAAATGGGCCATAGGCAGGCCACAGCTGGAGAGAAGAGTGATGGACACCAGTGTGGGTGGTCCGAGAGAGAGAGAGTGAGAGAGGTAAAGACACGACTAATGACTAGAACAGCCAAGAAAGCGCTTAAAGTACAGTACCTGATGAAACCTTTTATAGGCTTCAGTGCCAGAGCCCTTCTAGGTCAAGATTAAGTGTGAGACGGTATGGTACATATCACAGCTAAGGACACATACTAAATTCAGTATGCTATAATTGTAAATTAGGTCAATATAGCACACTTTCCATTGTGCGCGAAACTGAAGCTGAAGTGTCATTTGTTTTTTGATGTCAGAATACTTCCTCATAACCCAGCTTAATATGGAGAGACAACTACAAGTAAATCATTTGTAGGTTGATTTCCCTGAAAAGTGTAAACACTGTGGTGCTATCAAAACATTACCCTGTTTGTTTGAGTGTCCCAACCATCCCAAAAAGTCAACATTGATTCAACCAATGTCATGACTTTATGGGGAGACTATCTGTTTTCCCCAACAATGGTAGGCGGAGAGAGTATTCAGGAAAGCAGTTTAAAAAATCTAGTGCGAGGTGTGCTAACTTTAGAGTGACTGAATCTGCTCGGGAGAACGTCAGAGCCGCCACAATCTCAGAAATCCTGTTGTGTTGGGGGAACCTCGAGGACAAACCTTGAGGACTCTCTGGAGATCACGTGAAACGAAACAATACCCAATCAGAAAGCGAGCTGACGGAAGACTTGCCTCCAGCTTGCGCTGTAACATGTAAAGTCCATGTTCATACCGTATCCACCCCCCCCACCCCCGCAAAGCAGTCCAACACTAAAAACGCCATTTCTTCTTGTCGGTCGTCCGCCATGTTTGTTTACTCTAAAGTTACGTTTAATGCGAGAGATTTGCCGTGGTCCCAGACGGGACTCTGGTTGTTTGTGAATGCAATCTGTTAGTGTGTGGTATGCTTTTCTAGTCGCATCGCGGCACTCCACACACTAGAGGAACAAAACAGTTAAATCTATGACTTCTTATCATGTCTGTGGTCTCTCACGTTTTGAAAATCGTATAAGTTTTTCAAAGTCTTTTAGTGTGGCCCCAGCTGTAGGGACATTTAAATAGACGTTTGAATTCAACTGTTGTCCTCAAGCATCAAGAGCAGTCATGTTAATTAATCCTCAAGGATTGTTAATGGTGGATCAGTCGAGTGCGTTCTCTGTGAAGAATAGTTTATAACTCTCCAGGAGAAAAGGGGCATTGACACACAGGCCAGTCCTCACTGTGTTTCTTCTACACAGGGCTTATCTGAGCAGCATGGTCTGCATAAGAAAAAAAGTAATTCTTGTGGGAGGTCCCTCTCATTTGCATATCCTCAGGGCTCTTGTAATTTAGCTACATATGTCCTTTTTCTTATAAGCTGTTACCCCCACCACCACTCTTTCTTTCATTACAGTAAGAGTTGCTTTTTTTTGTACATCCCCTGTTTGTCTCGTCCATGGCTGTACCAGCCTGATTTGCAATTGAAAGGGACTGATTGTACTTGAACTAACTGAATAAGCACAGGGTTGGTTTGAAGAGAGGACAGTGGAGAGGAAAGGTGGTTTTTGAATGACCGCCATGCCATTGGATTTGGGAATCTCACATCTTATTGTGACTGTCATAAGCATTCACTGAGCAAAATGGTGGAATTTGTTGGTGTTGGCCATTATTACCCGCTCCCTGCAAACTTCTCTCTCTGTTCACATTATTTTATCTCGACTTTTATGTGCATAGGACTCTGCTAAGTCCACTCTTGACGGTGCTATTAAAATAATGAATGTTAATTGGATCAATTCTTTTCTTTCAAACTGATTTCTGTGAAACTTTTCACATTTAATTATGGTGGTCAATCTGCAAAATAATCTGGAATGGATTTAAATAATGTAAAATATGTTAAATGGAGTTTTAAAATGGGAAGCTTAATGGTAAAGTGTGGAACTACCATCAACAATTATTTTATTTTTTTTGAAAGCAGTGTTTTATGTTTCCCAAACACTCTTATCCACACCATTTGTTGGATAAACAGATGGTTTTTGACCAAACTCACACAATTGGTTGGGCCGTTAAGTTTGGTTTAATCATGATATGTATACAAAAAAAGTTGTGTCAATGGTGTTAACATTGTTAATAAAAAAATTTACATTAATGACTTGCATTAATAAATTGAAATTGGCCAAAGTATTTCTACATCAATAATTACATAATAACATTTTCATCCAGTACTTCCAAGACTACTCGTTCATCATTCATCATAAAAGACAATATCCGCAGTAAGATCAACAGAGGTCATAGTCATAGGCCTCTAAACTTCTGGCTCAGTAACACTTCCTATCAGTTACAAGTGGAACGTGAGGGTGATTTGCCTGTCAAATGCAGTTTTGACGTGCTATCAATCCTCATGAGTGCATGTTCAGAGATATTGCTTTGTCCTTTGCTCCAAAGCATTTCCATGTTTTCAGAACGTATTCTAATTCAAGCTCATTAAAGCAGATATCAGCCTACATTTATCAGGATTTATCTTTGTCACACCACCCCAAAGAGAGAAGCTGGCACTGAATACAAATTACCATCTTACTTTCTGCTCACAGCCAGCATGGAAGTGATGCTCCAGATGCTAAATGAGACTGCAGTAAGCTAAAAGGTTAACAAGAGCCATTTTATAAAGTGCTTCCTCATTTTTCTGCCACAAAAGCCCATAAACATCCTCAACAACAAACTGTGATTATGATGATATTAATTATCATTACTTTCAATTAGAAACGTGGCGAGCAGACCCATTCGTTCTGAGGCGGTGCTCCCTGCAGAGAAGAAGGGTCTTCGGAGCGTCATTAAGCATGGCGTGATTGCACGGCGCTATACCTCGCCTCACGCCCATTTACAACTAATCAGAATCTCGAGTCCATTACTGCCAGCAACACTAAATAAAAACTCAGGAGTCTAGCAGAGCACTGCTCAACGTGGGGAGTGTAGAATATGTGTGTGTGGGTTGTCTGGAATTGGTATGATTAAAAGAACAGTTGAAAATATGATAATGAAGTCATTATTTACTTACCCTCATGATGAATTAAACCTGTTATTTATTTATTGTAGATTTAGAAATGGAAAATTAAAGTATCTCCAAAAAATGACCAAATTATACCATACAAATTGAAAGTAGTCCATGTGAATCATGCACTATATTCTGAGACCAGAGATCTTAAACTTAAGATCTTCAACTTAAACTGACACTTGCCCCCAGTTTCACAGACAAGGCTTAAGCCTAGTCCCAGACTAAAATGCATTATTTAGCTGTTTGAACTGAAAACAAGTTGCGCTGACATATCTAAAAATATGTCAATGACATTGTTTAGTCTCAAGATGCACACCAGTAATGTGTTTTTCTACGGCACGTTTATAAAAGCTACTTAAATGTCCTAATTGAACTGGCCTAATCCTGGCTTAATCTAAGCCTTGTCTGTGAAACCAGGCCTAGGTTTAGAAACTATAAGCTAGTTGTAATTGTAACCTACTCTGTACTTAATTTGGTTGCACCATTTGTTCTTAAGGCAGAATGCTGATAGTATATGCTAATCCCTCTGTAATAATGCATCTTGCATACTAATGCATTGTCCTTCTTGTTCAATAATATGATGTTTACATTCAGTGATTCTATAGAAGCCTTCAAATTCATGAGTAGAAGCTGTGAATTAATTTGTTTTCTATTTTCCTAATGTTTTTTTGCCTCGCGTAACTCACAGTAAAATCACAAAATAACAAGCCATTTATTCACATAATGTTATTAAAATGTAAATCTCAACATATATGCCTAAGAATGACAAATGTCCAGGTTAAACATAAGCTTACTGATCCAATCAATTCAATGGTAAACGTAAAGTTTAATGGTGCATCAAAAAATATTTAGTAGTGCACAATTTGTAACTTTGAGCCCCTTTTATGTAGCAACTAGGCTAAGTAATTTATGCACAGCTGGTGCAACCAGCCCCTAGAGACCCCTGCCCTGCAGAGTTTAGCTCCAGCCTTAATCAAACACACCTGAACCTGCTAATCAAGGTCTTCAGGATCGCTTAAAAATAACAGGTATGTGTGTTGAAGTAGGTCAGTACTTTTATAAAGAATACAACTTTGCATGATAGTGGGTCTCTTCTGCAATCGACAGGAGTAATAACATGAGATTTATTGATAAGAATGGAGTGTAGGACTTACTGAAGACTTACTGCTGAAATTGCAAGGAAGTTATTGCTCAGAATTATAGGGATTGCACACTCAGAATTACAAATGTTCTGCTGCAAGGAAAAGTAGGGAGAACCCTGTAGCAGATCTAGACAGGTGGTTCTGGCGAGGAGGAGAAGGGCATGGCAACATACAGGTTTGGAACGCCACTTGTATAATGTTGGAATCAGCTTTTGCCATGATTCTTTAATTTGCACAGACCTCAGGAACTCGAGACTCAAAGAAAAAACATTTTCCCCATCTGGAAAGATTGCTATTCATGTAAGTTCATCTCTCAAATGTGATCATTCCGACATAACTTTATTAGAGCCACTTGAATATTCAAAACTAATTTCTTTCCATTCTCTTGCAAAGCAATTCACTTCTTTGTCTCTCTCTCTTTCTCTCTCTCCTTCTTTTCCCATCATATCCTGCCCTACATGAAACATCCATCTCTGCCCATGAAAAATGGAGTGCTCATGAATAGTTTACAGGCGTGTGGTGGGGTTTGTGTCAGCGGGTTCGGCGGAGAGCTCTCCAGCAGGGAGCGGCTGCTCTTAAGCTTGACACAATGGGAGGTGAGAGGAAATGCTAATCTTCAAGCTGCCTTTAACATAGTCCAGTGTTAATGGCGAAATACAGGACTTTATGTATGCCTCACAATGAAATGGTGAAAGTGGAAGGGAAGGAAGCCACTGTATACTCTACACTACAGAGTTTGTGTTTTCTACGCATTTGCGCTGCAGGTGTCCGCTGAGAACTTGCTAGTACTTGACTATGCAATAATTGGTGAGCGTATGATGGATGTATCATCCTGTAGGAGGATTTTCAGCCTGGGAGAGAAAGGCAATGACTGAGCATTTCTGAGTAAGGTTTGTGGGAATGGGCCAGTGCTGGCTGATAGGCTCTGTAAGAGGGTTGAGTCACATGGCCTCAGTGTGCTGTGACGGGTCTATCTAAGCTCTTCCCACTGCAGTGTGTGGTGTGCAGAATGACTTGTTCATGACAAAGCTCCCACCTCCTCAATCTGATCAATATTCTGCTCCACACACAGTTACAGACACTCACCAGGACATGCGCTTGCTTGATCACCCTCGCTCATTCATTCATTCAATTGCATACTCTCTCTATCACACGCTTGTTTATTCCCTCGCTCATTTATTCTGTCACTTGTAATCATATTATTCATGCTCATTCATTTACACATTTGTTTTCATTTACTCACTCATTCACATGCTCATATTTTAGGAGTGTAATAATACACTCATCACTCGTTCAGTTCAATACGCAATATCATAACAAAGCCAAAATGAAGAAGAGGTCAAATGTGAAGGTTTTTATTTTATTTTATTACTTTTAAGACATATGATTAGCAGGTGGACTTGAATAGACTTGGACTCCTGGTGACACCAGAACAGAGATATTCATATTTCTGCTCAGCTGAAAATACAAAATCATGTTAGACACATGCTCTAATACTGATTACATACATAAAAATATATATATCTCTTAGCACGCAAGTACGTTTTAAAAAATATGGACAATTATTTTCACTTAAATAATGTTTAATTGCAGTGTATGATTATCCAGTAAAATAATGTTAAATTTTTACTGGTAAAATCAGACATTATGCATTATCATCAACAAATTGCAGTTCGCCTTATTGCATTATCATACATCATATTCAACACTATATACAGTATTTTAATTGTTTAAACCTGATGGAATCACAAGCGGTCAGCACTAAAAGAAACGGGGTCTAAAACATTTTGATACAAGCTTGTTCATACTAGTCTTCCACACTGTGCTCTCATGTCTGACTACTTATGATGGGATCACTGAAAACACATCTTCTCCATTCCATCATTCACATCTTTCCAGGCTCAGCAATTTCAGCAAGTAGTTCTTTCCTAGAATCCCTAGTTGTGACAGAAAGCAAAGTTTTGCTTCATGATGGACTGATAAAAACCTGTACAGCTTGATTCCAAGAAAAAGCACAGCTGCCAGACACATTGGGAACAGGATGATTGCTCCAGTCCTTGTCATTTTAGTGTACAGTATATACATTAAACGATGCGTGAACAGTCAGTTGGCGTGAAACTAGTATAGCCTTGAAGATTGGTTCTCTGAATTAAACACTTTCTCAGTCTCCATAGTTTTCTGTTTTACATGCATCTCCCAGCAGTTTTCAGAAGAATCATCACTTTACTATTATACTTCTACTCAATGATGATGGTGTAGTTCATGTAGAGGAGAGAGAGGGAGAGCGAGATGTAAAAGAAAAGTTGACTGAGACATGTCGATCTTCACTGGTTTGCTCAGTTGAATAACTTTCTGTCTGACATCATGTTAGTTTTTAGCAGGCAAACTAAAAAAATCTTGCATCCTGGATGAGTCATATTATCTAACACTGCCCATCTGCTTCTTGGGGCTAATGTGAGTTGGCAGTATTTGTTGATGTTCATTGAGTGATAGAGCATCAGTGTGTGCTAGAGACTTAGATTGGAGCAATTACAATCGTGAATGGTCTGATCATGATGCTGTCAACGTTTTCTCAAAGTCTGACAGTGATGCCAGACCTTTCCAATCCAAAGCCTTCACAGTGATGTGAGGTGTCACAGCTGACTCAGCAATTTGACTATGAACAGCAGTAATGAGAGAAGTCCTCCAGAAGTTTGCAACTTTATACCTTCAGAAATATCAGTGTTGATGCATGCTGTCATACCATGTGGTGAGCTTGAGTGTGGCAAACTTGAATAGGAAACCAAGGTTTGGTACATTTCCTCACAGTGTTGCCTAGAGTTCAGTCTCTTAGGTGAAGTGTTGTCATTAATAACTTTGCTTCATGTGAAATAGTGGTTTATTGAACCTGTGAATAAGGCTTGGAAGAATGCATGGGAAAAGCTGTGATAACCAGTGCCTATGCATGTAGGATCCATTTCCTGGTTTGATTCAGATACACATTTACAAAAATATAATTTTCACAATAATAATCAACTTAATTATAAATACATTTTAAATTGAATTTGTGTAAAACTATCATTTAACATGGTTAGTATGTGTATGTATATTTGAGTATAAGTGCTGTCACATATAAGGCTTTCATTTCTGTGATTATTATGTTCTGTTTAATGCGTTAAAAATATATAATGCAATTAACACAACATTGTTGTTTTTCTTCCTGGCCTCATCGGGCTAAAGTAGTTACAGTATATGATCATGCTCTCTGGGTTCCACTCACCAGCGCCGTGAAGCAAGAGAGAGCAGTTGACTGTGGATGGTCTGGATGTAGGCCTATCATATGATCAACCAATCTTTCATTCGATTTTTTTTTTTAAACCATTCAAGTGTGATAAGATCCAAAAGAGAGCTCAATTTGGTACTAGCTTGCTGTTTGTGAATCGGCTGCCTGTGCACACACACCCGAAACACACAATACACCACGTGGCACGCTTGAACAAACAAAAACACGAAACCGACCTTTTTGACGAGGGTCCTCTTGAGTTGAAATGTCAAAACCTTATTTGTTAAAATACATGCGTCAAAAACAATAATAAAAACAATAGTACACAAAATATGTGGCACATTTTAATATTAGATGTGATTAATCAGAACATTTTTTTTAGCATTTTTAATCGATTGTCAGCACTAATAATATATTTATACGTTGATTAATGATTGGTTTGCATGAGATGAGGGGAATTCTCATTTTAAATTACAACATCAAAGCGACATGGAGTCATTTAATTGCTCTGCAATTTGAGGTGTTTCAAAATGTCACCGTGAATAAAACTGTGCTTGTCATGCGATTTCATGTTTTTTTTTTAGTCAGTAGTGTGAGGCACCTCAACTTTAGCTGATGTGTATTTGTGCTGAGATGTTGTGTTTCAATGTTTGAAATAATGAAGTATTTAGTGTGTGTTTATAGTGATGTGTGAGTGTTAGTGGTATCCGGTGTGGCTGGACGGGTGTTAGCCAGTTTCGTCCCAAACCTCCACCCAATATTGCTGCTGCCCAGAGATTAACTCTATCACACATCCTGTCCTGCCCTAACTAATGTATTCATTTATCTGTGACATCCAGACCAAACGTTTCTTCTGAAAGTCACACGGTTCATTGTGTTTTGGCCACACAATAGTTTTATGCGAACAATTGGCACTCTACAGATCTACTGATACAATATAACCAGGGAAGTCTAAAGCATTATGAAGCTGTAATGATAATAATTCATAAATGCTTACTGACAATTCACTAGTACCTATTGTGTTTCTCTATGGAGGTCTTAAGAGCCATGATCACATCTGGATTCATGGGCTTTGTGAGGGTCCTACAATGAATCTTTACTAACTTTACTTTCTTTGTCTCTCTGGAAGCGATTAAACCAGAGCGGCAGCCTGAAACGATTACAGATAACATTGATGAAGTCCCGTCGTTTGAAGTGCAGCCTTTTCCTGGGTCTCATGTGCTTGTGCAAATGTTTCTTCTTCCTCTTTTGGCTGAGTCTGTAAGGCTTAAACTTATGTGGTAAGGAACTTGGAATAAACTCACAAGGAAACATGAACGCTTTGAAGATGGTGGTGCTCTGGCTAACCATGAGAGTCATCAAACAAATGTCATTCACCCCGATTATAAAAGACTTCCTCTCGTGGGCATTTTCCATTGCTGTAAACCCTCATGCAGTGACATGATAACACAACTTCTTTTCTTGTCCCTGACATATTTTTTGCTACAGTATGTCAGACAGGAAGTGTACCGTACTCCAATTAGGATTTTTGGGGTCCAATCAGTGAAAGCAGTATCGGCCGACACTGATCACTTCTATTTACCATGAAGTATTATTTATTTATTTAGCTATTCTTAACAACAATGTATATTACAATTAAGAGATAAGAAAGTATCAAAGTAATTAAACAGATTAATCCTAATAAATCTTCTAAAGGACAGTGAGTGATTTTTCCTTTGTTTTTTGTTGTTTGATTAACATTAATGACACAGCAGGTATATTGGGCAGCTGTCACTTTAATGCACAGATCCAATATATCGATACACATGCGATTAATTATTTCCCTTCTGTTTATGTTCACTTAAGAAATAACTGAATGTGTTTACGTGAATACTCGCCAAGCTGGGCATTTTGACATATTTCTGTGTGGATTTGACCGTTTAGGTGCATACCCAAACCCCATAGTATTCTTTTCTTGTCCATGATCCACTTCGTCTTGGAGCACGCACAGAAAGCCGCTTGGCGAACAGTATCTCTTTCACAGTTTTAAAGGGACTATATGCCAAAATTTTAATTATTTTTTTTTACGACAATCACTGACTCACTAAAAGTAAGTCTTTCTTTTAGCAAAAAAAAAACGGGCAACATTTGTTTCAAAGCTTTTAAGTCTGTTGTAGTGGACACTGGCCGCCGGCGGCGGTGGTGTTATGCTGTGGGCGATGTTTCCTTCCCAATAGCACAATCCCTGACATCTATCATGTATCTGAACATGGTTACGGACCAAGTGCAACTGTTCATGGCAACTGTGTTCCCTGCCGGTGATGGCCTTTACCAACAGGATAAAACGCATGCCCAACACTATCTCACAACCAATTCGTACGAATTTGTACGAGTGATTAAAAGGTGGCTAATTTGTATGATTTGTCTAAACCCAAGTGATGGGTAGGTTTAGGGGCGGGGTCCTTCGGACGAATTCATACGAATTTGGCAACTCGTAAAATATGTACGATTTAGCAAAATCGAGTGAGGTCGTATGAATTGGTACGAATTAGCCACCTTGTAAAATTCGTACGAATTGCCGTGAGATTGGGTTGGCCATGCCACACTGCTAGAATCGTCAAGGAGTGGTTTGAGGAACCACTGTTAATGCCTTTGCTTTCAAATTCACCTGACATGAACCTAATCAAACATTTGTGGTTCGAAAAGCAGGTTTCCACTACATCACCTACAGCCCGCAATGTACGGGAACTGAAGGACCTGCTGCTGACATTATGGTACCAGATACCCCAGGAGACCTATCGCCACCTCATCAAATCAATTCCTTGCCCCATGGTCGCTGTTTTGTGGGCTAACGGAGGTCCTACAGGTTATTAGGTAGGTGGTCAGAATGTAATGGCTCATCGTATATATATATATATATATATGTGTGTGTGTGTGTGTGTGTGTGTGTGTGTGTGTGTGTATATGTATAAATAAAACTTCATGTGTGTAATTGGCTGGAACATAGTTCTGGATAAAGCAAATCCCACAAGCAGAGGTGAAGTGGTCAAAACTGGAAAGATAATTAACTGCTGTTAAGTGTTATGACTACATACCCATTGTGGGTAAGTCATCCTCTAACAATGGGAATAAAATTGAGAGAGGTTATTTATAACAGTGCAAAGAACTCCCAGTGAAGATCTCGCCCTTATCTCAGCCCAATCTTCAGCTCTATTTAAATATGATGACTACTGTTGGTGGAACTTCCTGTCTTGACACCAGAGGTTTTCAGATTATTTTAAGAAGGGCTCACACTAACTCACAGTGCCTGCCACTCAGAAACTTGGCGTGGTCTTAACAGTAATTTAAGACTGAGCTACTACTAAAAGAGTTCTTGGTACAAATGGTTTGGCCTCACAGAATGCCCACTATTCAGACAGCAGCACAGTCACATTAAGAAGCTCATGAAATGATGGGGAATGTTCTCTCACAACGATCTTTGAAGTTTTGAGAGGGATATCTCATCAATCTCAGTGTAGATTAAAAATAAACATTTGTCATCATCTTCTGGAAGTTAAAGTAAGATATTTCGAAAAAAGTCTCAGTTTTTTGTCCAAGGAATCGAAGTCAATTGGTCACCAAAACTGTTTGGTTATCAAAATTCTTCAAAATCAATAATTTTGTTATAATTATGCAGAAGAAAGTTTTCAAGTTTGCATCAACATGAGGATGAGTAAATAATGACAGAATTGTATTTTGGTTGAACTATGCCTTCAATACTTCCTCACTAGTTTGTGTTAATGTGAGAAATTAGCACAAACTGTATGAGTCATCTCTTGCCTTTTTAAGGTGATAGGATTGCCATGCACTTTGACCACACATTTTTACAGACAGAGACGCTGTAAGAACAGATCTCTTTAATATTACAATTGTTTCTAGACAGCAGTGAGATTAAATGGGGAGCCATTGGATAGTTTTGCTAAACGTCACCTAAATTTCCCCTATTATTAGCTTTTGATTACCTTTAATCTTTAAAACAACAGTTGATTTCATTTTTAAGTGTTTTATGTTTAATTCATTTAGTATGGAATTTAATATCTGCAAATGTATCGGTCATTGGCCACAATGTGAAAATAATCTGCTTATCAGCCAGAATTGTAATATCGGTTGATCCCTAGGGTACATTTACACAACAAAGATGTACTAAAAACGGAAAAAGTTTTTCCTTTGTGATCCCCGTTCACAAAAGCACTGTATTATGCATGCAGTGCAAATAGTTGGCGAGGTCACTTTGTAAAGACGAAGTAATATGCATGCACATCCAAAACGGCGTTATCATGTAAATGAACGGCCAAACCGCATACAAAGTTTTCTGTTTTTAGTGGAAAGCGGTGTTGTGTAAACAGCCCCCTAGTCTTTTTTGGAAAAAGCATTCTGCTTCTTGAACTGACAGGTTTTTTGATCTCACATATAATATCTGTGAAGGGTTCATGACATGTTTACACACCAAATCATGTCATTACATGGAAACTTAGTTAGCCATGATGCACATGCACATCCTTAAGTCATGCATGGCAAGGAAGCAATTTTTCATTTAACTTCATTTTATTTGTGTGAAACCTCCAGAAAAGGCCACAACAAACATTCGGGGTAAAGCCCATGACTCGTCTTAGCAGGCCCTGGAGACATGGTGTGATTTGCAAATGATAGCTTGCCACACAGCCCAGGGTAAATCAAGCTTGCTGTTTAAACCATGTAAAAGCCTGCCACTTAACCCCCTTCCTACCTCCCGCTGCTAGCCTCAAGATTGCCTGCATTTTTATTCTAATCACAGGGTCCGTCACGTATCCCAGGAGCCTCCTGTGCATCGGCCTTAAACGCCTGTCTATGGTCCCTCCAGCCCCTCTTTTTTCCTCCTAAATCTGTCTTTGTCAAACCCCTCCCCCTCCATCTCTTTGCTACGTCTCTTTGGGGAAGAAGGAGTGAATAGCACTGACTCCTCTAGCCTTGGTGCATTATTTTCCAGCATAAGTACTAGCCAGGTCAGTGGCCTTACAGGGCTGTAAAAGGCCTTGCATTTGTTGGCTATGTCATTAAACAAGTCAATTTGTCTGTGGTGACCCAGTAAGAGTCATTCATCCACTGGCTGCACATTACTTTACCTCCCATCCTCTCATTTCCAAGGTCTTTGTGAAGTTGAAGATTACCTCAAGGCCTGTAAACCAAGAGGCTTACAAACACACTGAGCCTCATATCATTGGCTTGAGTGTTGAAGGTGCTTTGATAATGTAGCTTGCTAAGCTTCAAGTTACTCATAATTTCCAGTAGTTCAGCTACAGTCAAGTTACTCTTTTGTAGAAGTTGCTACACTGCAAACTAAAAGTAGATAACTACCATAATACAGATCTGAACGTTACTTGGAAGACTGAAGTAATGGCTGCTGAAAATTCAGCTTTTATGAAGCAACTAAAACCAATTAACTAGAATGAACACTTATTGTTACATTCAAGAATTTAGAGTTGGAAACCCTAAAATTTGGCTGTGATTTTGGTGCTTTAGACACAATATGGCATGAATACATAGCCTATATCCCCTCTACCGGTGTCTGCTACTGATTTTTTTTTTTTTGAGCAAGTACTCTTAAGTCTGTATTGGAGCCTACAGGAAAGTTGGTAGTGCATGGCCACATTGGTCTGGGTGGGTCTTCACCTTGCTTTCTTTTTGAAATCCCTCAGGAGACACATACAGTTCTCTCAGGCCTTGGATAATCTCATCATGTATAATCTCAACCCAATCTCACCATGTCCTTTCTCCTGTCATAAGTCTCTGTGTGCATGGGGCATGCAAAAATCCACAATCCATAAAATGAGCTTTATAGACTAAAAAGTGAGCATGTGCAAGGAGCTACAAGAACTGATTGATGGTTGGGCAGGGATGGATACAGGTGAAGCCAACAGATAGGAGGAGTGGAAATGGGTAAAAAAGCATGGTGGGCTGAAGTCTGAGTTTGAGTTAAAATATATTTGTCTGAGCCATGGACTGTGCTCCAGATATTTCAAGCCTTGGTGTCTTTGCAGAAAATGCAGATTCAAATCTGGTTAGTGAAAACACTTTCCCTTCGCTTCCCCTCTTATTTTTTCTTTTCTGCTTTTAAGTCTAAGATTCTCAGTCTCTTGATTCTATTCTTATTATTCCTAATGAAATTTAGGAGACAGTTGACACTTTTATAGAAAAATAACATACACACATTTTCTTCTAATAATAGTGTTGACGATACAGCTGTTAAAGTCATCTTGGTTTCATTTGTTTGTGATCAAAATAGCTGGTAGAGAGTAAACCCGTCTCCTGCCCTGGCTTGTTTGATCATTCACGTGCCACAGCTCCCTTTAATCAGTGGCAGACAGCAGGGCATTGGGCCCATATTAATGGCTCCAAACCATAAACATTGCATTTTCTAAGATGGCAGTTTCCTGTTTTCCCAGGCACACAGGTCGTGGAGTGAGATTTGGGAGTCACTGCAAGGTCGTCCTTCCTCCCAGATAACTCTTTTCCCCCGAGGGGGAGTGAGCGAGAGATACCGGTACTCTAAATCACAGTGCGCTGCAACCAAACGCTCATTGTTCAAACAGCTCACACTGATACCTTTTTAAGGAGTAACTAACTCCGGAAGTGTGACTTATGCTTGAGGTGCCAAAAGGTTTACAAAGTGTATGACTACCATACTAACACCCCCACACTTGCAATTTCCTGTGCTATAGTCTCATGATAGCACAGATCTCAACACACGAGAGAAACCAGTGTCAGCGTGCCCGGTTTCTGTTAGTAATGCGCTACTACAGATCCAGCGAGTTGGTTTTTGATAGAGATTTCATATTTATTATATTGGATGATTTCTGTTTCCTTTTAGCTCAAAAGTGAACTTAGTTCTGTTTTTACTGGCAAATTCACAGCCTTGTTTATGGTAGAATGGATCAATGCTTCAATGAGAGTTCATAAATATTATTAGTGGTTCTAGCTAAGGCCTTTAAGGGAAAATTGCTCATACCCTTGTGAAAAAAGTGTGTTTAATTGTATTAATAAAATCTGTATTTGCAAATATTAATGAAATAATTGGTCACTTAAAGGGAGTACACTTTCATGACAATGTTTCTTAACACTTGTGTACATTTTTTAATAATGCCAAATTAAACTTTTTACTATAAAGTACATGATGATCTGACTAACATAAAGCACATGTAACTTGATACTTGATTACTTGAAGTACTTGATTACAATTTTAACTGTAGTGTTATCCAGTATTACATTTAAAATCTATATATTTGAAATGAACTAAATCATTAAAACATTTTTATTAAATATATTTAAATACATGACACACCTTTCAAATTAAATGGCATTTATAGTTTACCATAAATGCTTGTTACATTAGGCAGTACACTTTAACCATATTTTAAAAACAATTGAAGTAATTATGAAATTACATATAAAGATGTACTTAAGTCCTACTTAAGTTGGTCAAATAAGGCACTGAAAAATCGAATTTAAATTTAAACCACAATACATCTTCATTTAATTGTGTTAATAAGTGTTTAAAAACAGTACATTCAAGCATATTACTGTAAAGTATACTATTTCCGTAATACTATTTTAAAAAGTATGCTAAACAGGGATTTGAACAGACTCCTAATACTAATATTAAACTTTTGGTTTGTAACTCATCCCACACCATTTGACCATGGATTTTACATCTTATAACTTTTTAACATGACTAGCATTAGACTGACTATTTTTGCCTGGTGGTCCGTAAAACAGCTGACAGTCCCATAAACTTCCATTAAAACATTATTACATTTCTTGTGTTTAATTGTATGCCTTGGCATGATGTCTGAATGCATGTTGAGAATGAAAATGAAATTTCTAGGACTGTAAATGAAGTACCTAGGATTGTAAAAATGAGCATTTTACTTGCAAAAGAGCTCTTGCATGTTCTTGTGCTCTGATTGGCCTGTTTCTTCTTCTTTCCATGTTCTTTAAGTTGTCATGGAGATGCAACCTTTGCTGAACTAAAAGTGATCCTGTGGAAGTCGGAACATTATCAGTGCACACTTGGAAAATTACAACACGGCCTCTAAAAGGATTCATTTGTTATTCAAATTAAAAATGAATTTGCACCAAGGGTGCTTTGCATTAGCTGTGGCTAATGCTGTCAAATATATTCAATTTTGGTTTTGATTAGCGAGAGGAAAATGGATTGGACAACATGTAAGTGCTGCCGGTGGGCTTTGTGTGCTACAGGTTTGGAATTAAAGCTAAATTTATCAGATATTTTAATCTTCTATATTTATTAGAATAGTGACTCCAGTGCTCTTTAACTTTAGTGTGAAACCCATTCACAAAATGTGCATTTGGAAGTGGGGAAACATAACATCTGGTGAAAAAATAAAAATAATATATACACACACAATACTTTAAAAAAATAAATAATTTACTGTTGCACTGATAAATGCACCAGTAACATGGATTAAAGGAGAACTCCGGTCAGTTTTAACATTGAGCTCATTTTTTTGTAAATTATGAGTGCTGTCAGTACAGAGAACAACGACAAATATCGGTGTTGCCTACACCGTGTTTTCCTCTTTTTAAAATTTGCACCCTGTTGACTTCAATGGGGCAAGTTTTAAACCTGCTTTTAGCCTCTTAACATCCTTGATGTGTCATACAAGTGCCCAGCCATGTTAGATGATTCCTTCAGAGTGAATACGAGTGAATCTGACTGCAGTAGATGTGAAAGATATGAATAAAAATTATGTTATTTCAGCCAGCGCAAATACCTGTATTTACTTCCTGTTTTCGGTCGAAGTCCAAAGTAGTCGATTGTCGAGTTCAAGCGCGTGATCAACTAAACCTCTGCACGTGAACTCGACAATCGACTACTTTATTTCACATCTACTGCAGTCAGATTCACTCGTGTTCACTCTGAAGGAATCATCTAACATGGCTGGGCACTTATATGACACATCAAGGATGTTAAGACTAAGAACTGGTTAAGTTTAAAACTTGCCCCATTCAAGTCAATAGGGTGCAAATTTAAAAAATAGGATAACCCGGTGTAGGCAACACCGATTTTTGTCGTTGTTCTCTATATTGACAGCACTCCAAATTTACAAAAAAATTAGTTCTCCTTTAAGTATAGGCTCTATTTTGATTTCATGTTGACTTAAAATAATATTTACATCAGTGAACAGTCAACATTTAAATGTGTGAATTATGGTAATGTAATAAAAAGGATATGATGCATATCACTATTATATTCAGTTTTGGATGACATTTTCTCTTTTTTCAGTCTTCTTGTGGTGTTGCATCCACCTCACCTTCACTGTCTCCATCACTCTCCGCCTGTCTCTCTGCGTCTCCCTTCTGTTAGTTCACAGCTGTCACTCTCTTTCTGTATCACATCAAACAGTTTGTCATCATCTGTAAAGGTAGAGAGAACAGAGAGAGGCAATATGCAGAAAGGAAAAACTACACCGGCGCACTCTGTATAACGCATGATATTATAGTATAGTATAGTATAGTATAGTATAGTATAGTATAGTATAGTATAGTAACACAAACATGTGTTGACCTCTTTAAATTGATTCAACTGAAACTTCTTTTTAAAATCAAATGAACCATTAACCTTTTCAGTAAAAGCAATAGTTCACTCCAGTGTTTTGCATCACAACGCATTGCACTAGATTTGATGGGAATTATACCACATTGGTTCTTGCGTGTCTTGTGACTGATCAAGATATGCCAAGTCTGAATGAGATTTCAGAGCTACAGTACTACAGCTAAAGGCAATGTTTT
>NC_136894.1:13182765-13386609 GCF_949152265.1 Phoxinus phoxinus
ACCTGCGATTTTAATCCATATCTGTATGTTTTACACGTCTCTAGCGGAAGCGGGGCTAGACGTCTCAGAGAGATAGAGAGAAGCGATTGGGCAGTTCAGCGAGAGCTGCAGAACGAACTGCAGTAGAATACTGAATCATGCCAATTATGCACACATACTCTTTAAGCACACTCTCTTCCATAGTCTCATTATTTAAATTGTATTTAAATGATTTAACTTCGGACATGTATTTAAATTGAATTACTTATTAAAGCATTTATACGTCGTGGTAGCATCAGGGTTATTATTGCTAAATGAAAAACATTTTCATTTATAAAATAAACATTAACTGAAATAAAATGAAATATTAAATCTGTAACTTATTTCAGCAAGTACTAAAATAAACTAAATAAAATCTAAATCTAAAACTTAATACAAAACTGTATAGTCATATTTATAAAAAATAATAATAAAATTACAAAAAAAGCAACAAAAAAAGTTTTTTTTTACTAAAATGAAAACAAAATCTAATATAAAAATCGAATTAAAAATATTAACAAAAACTACAATCGTATATATCAATGATATTACAATAACACTGGGTAGTATTTGTTGTGCTGCCTTTAATTTATCCTGGCTTAAAAAAAAAACTACTACAGTTACGTCAATATACTAAATTGCACGTGGTTGGTTGATCAATACATCAAATTGTTTATTTAGAATCACCATTGAGAACAATGAGAAATAGACACAAAAAAGTGAAAAGTCCAGACACATTTAAAGTAATGAGAATTTGGGGGATAAACGTGGTCATTAGTCATGACAATAATGTATCAATTATTATTATTATTAACCTTTATTTATCCTGGCAAGTCACTTAAGAACAAGTTCTCATTTTCAACGTCAGCCTGGCAGGAGAATTCAAATCTCCAGAAAGACATACTAACATATTACAATATACACACACACATATAAATTCATTTAAAGGGCACCTATTATGACATTTAAAATGTTCCTAATGTTGTTTAGGGAGTCCCCAACAACAGTTTTACATGCATGCAATGACAAAAAACACTTTTGTTTTCGTATAATATGCATTTATTTTTACCTGATTTGCTCACCGACTCCCAAATGATTCGTTTAACGACTCGTTTTTCAAACCCCTCCTTTGCGCGACGCTAATCTGCGTTGATTGGTCAGATGACCCAGCAGTGTTTACAGAGATAATACTTATTTTTAACACGGAGTACAATGATGCTTTTATCAATTAAATTGTATTATAATAATGATTATAGTCCACTGCTTTATAGTTTGTAGTAAAAAACGAAAAATAAGATAAATAATTTAATGTTATGTTAGCGAGCATAGCCCAGAGTTCATATTGTAAAAGCACAATCAGTCTTTGTTTGCGTTAGCCCGATGCATAAACATAACGTTTTTACAAAAAAAAAAATGCAGTTACGTTACAGTTATTACTCTATTCTTTAGACAACTCCGAAAACAACGACAAACACTTCACATATCTCAATACAATTGTCATTGAAGACCTAGAAGCTAAACGGTGCTTACACAACAAACAAAATAATTATTAAGCATGCTACATAAAACATAAAAGCAAAAATTATTAATAACACTTACAGGTTGTGATACGGAGGAGGAAGCTGATGCAAATACACTTGGAACTGAACCTTCCTTCAATATCAGCCGACTCGCGAATCCAAGTTTGATTGCATTTAAAAACCAATCGTCTTCAAAATGACGCGAACAAAGCACAAGGCTCGGACTATACTTCTGTGGTATAGTTATATGAATTGTAGCCACTTAGTCTTCAAATGCTCCTCCTTGGGCAGATGAAAAAAGTTTGCTTTTGAGCCGCACTTCAGAACACAGCGTCTCGTCGCCATGATATTTTCAAGTTTTCCCTGCTGGCCTTTTGGAGCGCAATAAGTAGGCGTATCGTATTCAAATAACTTGACAAGTTGACGTCATCTAGTCAGAGAAAAAGCTTCGGTCTTCTAACGATTCATAAAAATGACTCAGAGTCGACTCTCACTTTTGAAAGACAATAACTTTATATACGGTGCACTTTCATATTTCAAACTTTGCAGGATGTTTTTGTTCACTTAGATCTATGTTACACACTACATGAAAGGTAAATTTCAAAATTCCATAATAGGTGCCCTTTAAAACATTCACAAGCTGTGATAAAAACACTCCCTAACTGTTTTTTAAATTAAGATTGAAATAAATGACTCCAATATCAATGACTTTTGTAGCACATTCCAATCATTTGGAGCAGCGAAACAAAAAGCAGAGCGACCATAGAGTTTTTTCTCTCTAGGGATAATCAAACGAATATGATTAGATGATCAGGTAGAATATGTACTAAGATGTACTGCAGCAACTCTTGCAGATATTTGGGTAATAGACCTAAAAGGACTTTATAAACGGACTTTATTATGTCTACTACCGTAACAATCTTAATGCTCCTTAAAAAGTATAATTTCTTAGAATTTGGGGTGAAAAGTGATTCATGTTGTACACATGTTTTTGAGTACACAAATGGATATTTTGACTCAATATATTTTTTGTATTTTATATTTTGGTAAATATCACATTAACAGCTGTGACATGAAAAGGGTGTGTTGACTGCCATGAAAATAATGTAACGATCCAAAAGCAATCGTTGCGGTCTAAAAATAGGCTTCAGTCTTGTTAAACAAAATATATTTCTTTCTTTTGATTTTGGACTGCAATATATTGGACATGTCCTGACAGGCTTTATGAGATTTACTCCATTATAATCTCACAGCCTTGCCGGCAGCCCTGCACTTAATGGGTCACCAATCACCATCCAAGTGCATATTATGAACTTTTCCAACCCTCTCCGGTCAGGCCAGACCACACTGGATGGGTTCAGGCAGTCCCAGACAAGGATATTGTTTTGTGACAGCCCGGTACATTGTGGTTTTAATCTCATTTCAACATAGACTGACGCACAAGGACTCGGCACAGGGGCTGATTGTGTCAGTTGATATTCTAGAGCAGCAGACACAGACAAGGCAACCTTACGGCCTGTTCACACTTACAGTAATAACTATAATGATAACTATATAGGCATCTACACCAATGAACAATAACGCTCTGTTTATTATAAGCCTGTCATCTGTCACTTTAAATGATTGAGTTGACTTAAATTTGGGTGGATTCTGGATTTTTATTGTTCATCAGCTGGAAAAAATATTTAATTCTGAAGGTGATTCCAGCGATATCGTTTCTCTGTGTCATTATCGCTATAGTTGTAGTATAGACTCCTTTATTCTCATAGAATAAAAATTATAATTTTCTCATTAGAATAAGAATGAAACGATATAGTCAAAGTTATTGTTAGAGTTTTCATCTTTGGTGTGAATGGGCCTTTACACATCTTATGGTGGGTTATGGTGTGTGCGTGTGTGTGTCTGTTTGACTTGAACACAGTGCAGTGTTTCCTGGCCCACCCTCATTTCTCAAAATCTCAGAGAGCAAGGTCAGCTGCATGTACCACAGGGCACAAAGTGATTTAACGTGTGTGTGTGTGTGTGTGTGTGTGCGCGCGCGCATGTTTGTGTGTGCTACTGTGTGTTCATCCGAGTGGCAGTAAAGAGGCTTAACGCTGCCTGATCACTCTCTTCCTTTCAGGCACAGCGGTGACGCACCTTCTGCTGTTCATAACCGCTCACGTCCATGTACACTTAGAAACACACACTAGCCTTTAATGAACCCAATGCACAAAAAAATGATAAAGGCAACATATAAATATAAACATAGAAAATATAAAAATGTAAGCTTTTTCAAAATATTCATAAATACTATAGTATTATATAAATAATACTAAAATGACATAAACATATTAAATAAACATATTAGCTGCTGGTGGTATATTGTGAAGGACATCCTCTTTTATAGGGAGCATTTGATTGGACGAAAATATGTGTAGTACAGTCACCAATATTTTTCCCAGAAGAAACTGCACATTTAAAAATGTGTATCTGTTACATTTAGGGCATGATTTAATTGATTTTTTAATTGAAGTATACGAGCACAAACACACACATATCAAAGAACATAAATGCACATGGCCATTCATGCTCTCGGACATTCAACCATCATCCCCAGGACTGTTTCTATTCTCAGAGTCATGCGTTCCAGCCAGGCACACACACAGTTTTCTGACGCACAACTTCAATTGGTCACACTTTTTGAGTAATTGAAACAATCAAGTCATTCATTCAGGATTATTTCCAGCACATTGCTCATTCTCAAGGTTACTGAGTCAATCATGTGCTGAAGCACAGGAAGTGATTTTGTTTTAAATGAGCTTTTTACTGTGAGTTTGCAAAGGCAAAGTTTGACTGAATGCCAGTAGTTGGTGGACAAATGGATCTGTTGGACTCAGGAAAGATGGCTTCATTGGACACTAATGCTTTGACTTCATTGTGCACCAACGCATGCTGTGCAACGTGTTAACAGGGTTTCATGTGTTTGTATTGTTGTTTTACACTCTCTTCAAACCCGCAGGTTGTTGGTGTAAGCGTAACAAGTGGCAGTGACCAGATGGTGGCGCTACATACTGCCTCTCAGGATGACTTTCTAGTGCATTTGCAGAGGGGTCAACTGAACCCAAATCAAGACCGCGTAGGGGAGATGGTGGGCGCCCTTACAGACCACTTTAAAAGGTAAGAGTCCATGTCAGTAATCTCCACCTTGCACATTTTGCAAGTGATGTGCAAGTCTTTCTGCGAGCATCGCTATTAATATTGCTTATTGTTAGTGTTCAAGATTTAAACCGGGCCAAATCACATTTGCTGTCACATCACAGATTTTGTTCAAATCTCTTAATTTATTTAAAACTATGTTAACAATGCAATTCACAGACACTTTCTTGAATATACAACTTCTATGATGAAAATTTTTTACATTTTGGAAATATAAAAAAAAAATTTTTTGAAGACATAGTCAAAAATGGTGGTGCTAAAATTCTCCATTTTCATAAAGAAAAAGTGCATTTAATATAATGACATTTTTTTAAAGAAACCTTATAAAGTAGAATAATTTATGTTATTCATTAAATATATATAAATATATATTTATTTTTACCTTGATTTGTATATAATGTAATTGTAATATAAAAATGTATTAAGGTATGCATACTCGTACACATATATTCAATGTGTAAGGAGTATATTTTACTTGATGGTTAAATCACATTACATTTTTAGACATTTGCATTCAACATTTGCTGAAAATTATGGTGGCTGAGAGAGCTCAATGCTCTGCAACTGAAGAAAACACATGTAAATAGAAAAAACACCAGCAAATTAAGAAAACATCTTCATCAGTTTGACAACACATGTGCTGCAAATACTCACAATACAACCAAATACAGAAACACTGTTTTTTCACGGCAAAAAATTTCACGGAAATGTTTTAAGGGGACCCCAACAAGTGACAAACCTGGCTGGGACCATTATTGTTCAATGTCTACTTGTCGATGACCTGAATTTGCAGCGCGTTTCTGTATTTGGTTGCATTGTAAATATTTGCAGCGCGTTTCTGTATTTGGTTGTGTTGGGACAATGGTGGACAATAAAATATTTCATTTTGATTCATTAAATAGCGTATAAAATAAAGCTATTCGTAAACTGATATAGTTCAAAAGTTTATTGTCTGTGTGTGTTGCTTTATGGAAAATACACATGCTGATTAGTGTAACAATGGTGGTCTGCAGCACGAACGACCATAGAGTCTTTATTTAGAATAATACGTTTCCAGGGAAACTAACGAGGGAACTGAAAATGAAACCACACAACATGTATGTTACAATGAGGTATAATATCATCAAAAAAAATATTTGGATCAGTAAAATTTTTAAGATAAGAAATTGATCATTTATTAAGCAAGGACGCATTAAATTAATAAAAAATAAATGAATAAAGATTTATATTTCAAATAAATGCTGTTCTTTTCAACTTTCTATGCATCAAAAAAATCCTAAAAAAAAATATTTTAATCATGACAATTCCCAGAGTGAATTATTTAACTGGAATTTATTGACGGATGAGATTTGCTACATTGCTGGTGCTGAACAAATGTAGCAAAACACTTCCTGTGTCCTCATGAACCAAATGGCTTAAAAAAAACTACTGAATGGTGTTTATTGAATTAAAAAAAAATGCTGATTTGAAATGAAGTTTTTTTGTGATGTGTTAAGGAGTAGGGTAGGGTTCGTGTAGTAGGGAAATAGAATGTACAGTATACAGACCATTACGCCTAATAGAGAGTCCCCGTAAATCACATATTCAAGTGTGTGTGTGTGTGTGTGTGTGTGGCAGGTGTGTAAGTCACTGGGTGTCTGCAATCACTGCTCTTGCACGTCTGCTTTAAACCCATTGTGCTGCCATCTGCGAGTCAATGCATGGGGTCATGCCCCCTTTACGACATCATCAAAAGGAGACGTCAGAGGGGCCCATGGAAGTGTGGAGGAAGGCAAATAGTGTGTGAGCATGTGTGCGTGGGGGTGGGCGGGAGAACAGATGACCATGCACACACGTGCGCTTCACTCTATCCCCACTCGCTAAGACCACAGTGGAGATGCAGCACCCAGTACGACTTTCATTGCTTTAAAGAATAGGTTGGATTTTTCCATTTTCATAACCGTCATAAGGATAAGGAGAATGTTAAGCATAAAAAAGAAGACAAGATGGACTTATCTTCATTTAAAGCATATGTGAGGTTTCAGTTGAAGAGATATATAAATAACCTTTGAAAGTAACCATAATTTTGCCAAGTAGTAAACAACATTCCTCCAAACTAGCATAGTCCTAACCCAATATATAACCAGATAAAAAGTAGGAATATTATACGAATAATTAGAGGTGAAGTGCATTTGTTTAAAAATACCCAAGATCGTTGACATTGTTTCTTCACAGTAAAACTATCCTGTTAATTTTATGATATATAGAAACACTAAAATAATGCAATAAACATTCACTAAACAACAGAAACTGTAACACAAAACACCCTTATGTACATAATTAAAATAATATATATTCATGTGATGTCACGCAGGGACATCATTTGTTTGATGAAGAGTACTCCACATCTTCCCCCAGACTACTTAATAACGATTATACAATATTTCATATTCAAATATTAATGGAAATGAATATAGATGTAAGTGTTGGGGTGTTAGATAAATAACAGAGGAATGGTCACAAAAGTGACAATAAAAGCTTTGTGATTGACAGGATTAGATGAACTCTCTCCGCATTAGCTTTCATCCACAACTCAATTTTAAGAGTACAGGCAAATTTGCTATGACCTGTAGGAGTAATATAGGCAAATCGGTACACAAAATATGTATGAACTTTAGAAAAGTTTCAAAAAGGATTTAACCAAAACTTTTAACTTGCTGGTCTCAGGGTGATTTTTGAAGTCAAGTTCACACAAGTGTCGTATCAGAGTAACCACAGGTGTAGAGAATCACATTAACTATGAACATCGTCCACTAAAGTTTGACAGCCACAAAGTGGCTCAATGACTTTTATATAATTTCTTTCATGTCATTTATAAAAAAAAATCTTTTTATGAAATGTTTTGCACAAAAAGTGTGCTTGTTATGTTATTCCGGCACATAACAGCATAATTTTTTCAATCTGATGAAACCTCTCACATGAATTGGGATATAGTTCGTAAAAATTTAATGAATTTACATTCCACATTCTGCTTTGCATGCATGTTGAGAGCTCTTGTCTGCATCTCAATTCAAACAGTGATTCCTTTCTGTTATGATGCCTCTTTAAACTCTGTGACCTTTCCTCTGGGTCATGCACCGTCACCTGACTTAAGCTTTAAGCAGTCAACATTATGACTGTGCCATGTGTGTTTGTTTGTGGAAAGTGTGGATGTGTGTGTGTCTTGGGTAGTTTAAACCCCTTTTTGGCCATCTGCTGAGACAGCTGTGTGTGTGTGTATGTGTGAGTGTGTGTGTGAGTGTGTGTGTGAGTGTGTGTGTGTGTGTGAGTGTGAGTGTGAGTGTGAGTGTGAGTGTGAGTGTGAGTGTGAGTGTGAGTGTGTGTGTGTGTTTGTGACGGCTTGGCCAAAGGCAGTGAGTGTTGGGTTAGATCTTAGGAGCTTTTTGTAGCTCTGGCGTGTGAGACTGTGAGAGCTTCTGGAGCCAAAGGGGTTAGCAGAGATTGTTTGTCTTCCTAACCACCCTCCAAAAATTACCAGTTGTGATTTTTCCTTCACCTAAATAGATCAACTTTAACAAGCAGTATAGTAGAGTTACAGACATGGAGACCAGAAATTGAAGTATTAGTATGATCAGATGATGATGGCTGCTTTCATCAGCGGTATAGTCTCCGGTATAGAGGAACATTATTATAAACAAGGCTTGACATTCACTTTTTTGCTCACCAGCCACTGTGTCTAGTTGTTTTCCAAAGTTACTAGCCACTTAGCATTTTCACTGGCCACAATTTTGACAAAGATTCCATGGGGGGAAAACTGTAATATAGATATTTGTAATTGTATCTCATAATGTGGCAGTATATTAGGTATATTAATGCGGTATATTAGGCTGCTGTCACTTTAAGACCTGATGCACAGACCCATTATGCTGTTTTATATAGCCAATTGGCTTTATGTGCGCACACTTTGTGATGCGTACAATTATGCACAATACGCGCAATCAATTTCAGGCCCTGTAACAGCAACAATATTCATCAGGAGGCGGAGCAAATGAAACGAGTGAGTGAGAGGAGGCGGGTGCGTCAACTTGCTGTCGGAGAGATGAGAGGGCGAGAAAGCGCAGCTGCTATCATGTATACTATTCTGCGGAATATGAGTATTTGGAGTGTTTCAGATATTTCTATAGAAAAATCTATATTTTTGACAACACTATACTTTGCACTTAGTTTATTATTTCAGAACCCTTTTTAAAAGACTAAGAATAAAAAATGTATATTATATCAAGTTCAACCCGCCAAAGTGGCCAGTGAGTGGTTGCCCTACACGCCACTGCTAAAATCCACATGGATTTGCCGGATTGCCGGGTGTTAATGTCAAGCCCTTGTTATAAATATAAATATTTGTTGAATGATCGTTTTTCAATAGCGGGGTTCGATACTTGAATGTGCGATAGTCTTTTCTTCCATATTGTGATGTACAGTATATCCGAGTGAAACGGCTTCTCGAAGAAGAAAAAATGCAGACATGGTTTTGTCCATCAGGAATTGTTTGGATCATTAGATCATTGTGTTTGCTGTTGCTGTAATTGACAGGTTTTCCGACCTAGCGCCAGTAAACACATCATCACAGAAGGGAAAGGATGATGGGGAAGTTATTTTGATTAAAGATTACCAGGGCACATTATTATTAATGATGTGCATGGATAAATCATTTATAATAAATACTGCAATATTTAATTAAAAAAACAAGAATTTGTCCATTTTAATTTCATAGTGACTTCATAGAAATCAGGGTGGCCAATTAGCTTTAAATTTCTTATATCACTATTTTTATATCATACCATAATACAGTTTAAAGAAGACAAATGTGGCATAAATAAAATGCAATGAAATGAAATCTACAGTGCTATACACATAAATATATTGGTAAATAACAGAAGGGGTAACATTTTTACAGCCTGACAAATATGTAACTAGAAATCACTACTTCGAATACACATTAAAATTGCACATTCATGTGAATCATTTTAATTATGGTAATAATTGCCATGGTAATAACATTATAATAATAATTATCTAGTTATTTCTTTAAGTATTATAGAGCAGTGGTTCCCAACCCTGGGCCTGAAGGAACCCCAGCTCTGCACAGTTTAGATATCTTCCTAATCAAACATACTCGATTTAATTCATCAGCTTGTTACTAAAGACTCCAAGACCTCAAATATGTGTGTTAGAGACATCAAAAATGTCCACCATTGAGGTACCACTGATATAGAGTGTACTGTAATAAGGTATAACTATGAATATAAGCATTATAATATTGGTCTTTGTTGATCTGTTTACCAATTATTCACTCGTCCTGTTGTTACAGTTAACAGAGCTGCCTGTGGCCAGTGCTAAAGGCTTCAAACGCTTATCCTAGGTTTAATCAATCCAGTCTAACTGCAAATTATGGGGGAAATTATGCTTTTCCACTGGTAGGTCCTTTGTGACTTTCATTAGATACATTTGAGAAGAACATTTTCTTATTTTACCAGAACTTACTGTTTATTAAAGGTTTGAAGAACTCATTATTTTTACTGTTTTGGAAAAAATTACTCACTTTACCTTAAATGGCAATTTACAATTCAAAAGTTTTGAGTCTATAAGATTTTTAAAATAAATATATTATGCTCACCAAGGCTGCATTTAAAAAATACAGTAAATACCGTAATAGTGTTAAATATGACTGTTTTATTATTTTAATATATTTTAAAATGTCAAAGCTGAATTTTCAGCATCATTACTCTAGTCTTCAGTCACATGATCCTTCAGAAATCATTCAAATATGATTTGCTGCTCAAGAAACATTTATTATTATCATTGCTGAAAACAGCTTAATTTTTTTTTTTTTTTGTCTGTTATCTATGATACAGTTTTAGGATTCTTTGATAAATAAGTTTAAAAGAACAGCATTTATTTGAAATACAAATCTTTTGTAACATTGTAAATGTCTTTATTAAGGCTTTTGATCAATTTTAGTAGTATAGAAGTATCTGTAATGAAAAAAAGCGCTTACTGACCCCAAACTTTTGAATGGTGGTGTAGATGAACTGTCCTCAAAACACCATTTGTTCTGTTGTGTGTGCTTGAGTGTGTGTTTGTGCCCCTTCGCAGGGTTAACTGAGATTGTTTGTGTTTGTGTCATCTGCAGACATTATGACCAGAATAATCAGCTCTATTGTTGCCATGCGTGACATCATCCCTGTTGGGTGTGTGTGTGTCTGTGTGTTGCCCGCCCATAGGAAGGAAAAGCCTGTTGCGTAATCCTCCAATGGTGTGATGCTGTGTATCAATAAGGGAACTATCTTCTCAGGCTGGGTTGATGAGCAGCTTATCTCGTCCTTCATTCCCAAGACGTGCTTTTAGTGTCACAGCGGCTTAATCAGGCTAGAAATAATCTGTGTGATGAACTATGATTATATAACCGTTACACAAGGTGTTGCTGCATTCATTAAGTCTTGATTTATTGAATGATTGCAGAATAAATTCCATCCTCAAGTTTAAATAATAGATTTTAAAATCCATCAATGTAGTACTATAATTCCACATAATAACAAAGCATTGCACTTAATGCTGATGAGAGTCAGTAGAGCAGAAATAGTTTGAGTGGATTTAAAGGGATAATTCATCTAAAAATGAAAATGGTCATTATTAACACACCCTCACGTCGTTCTGAACCTGTATGCCTTCCATTTAAAATTGTAATGTTGCTTACAATGAATAATCCATATTATGACGCATAAAGTGATTAGGAGTTGTCATATGATACATTTTATGAGGAACAGATTCAATTTAAGTATTTTTTTATTCACTGAAAACTAGGGCTGCATGACTGGAAATTCGAATTATGATTTTATGATAAAAACTACAGTGTCATTTAAAAAAAAAATATGATTTAAAAAAAATCCAAATTTGCTGTGCTTGTTTGTAGGGCTGCACAATTTGGCTAAAATAAATATTAATAATAAATAAATAAAACCAAAATAAGAAATATTACTCTTGTAATATCACTATAATTGTAAAAACTGCAGTAAACCCTTAAAGCTTGTCTTTTGTTGATACGTGCTTCCCATTACAAGTTTGGGAATATTGCTGGTGCATGTTGCATTTCCAAATGCATGTTGAAGCGACCCAAACCAGCATTTACTGTGAACCGCGACGCTGTAAACACCAGAGGATTATGAGCTGTTCTTGTGTAAATGAACACAGTGCAACGCTTCACTCTGAAACACACAGCGCATATATTTGTTTAGTTAATTGCAGCTTTTGCATTTGGATAATTGCACCAAGCCATATTGCGATTTCCGTTTTATTTTGATTAATTGTCCAGCCCAACTGACCAAATCTTTCTCTTTTTCATTCTTATTTCATTTTTATTTATGCATATTCACACTCTTAAAATGTTTTCCACCAGGTTTGACGTCAGTGACACCAAATTAAAGTCTGAATGAAAGTACGAATACTGAATGTAAAAGTGCATATGAAATTTGTGAGCAACAAGGGTAGGGTGCAAATGTCAGTGAATAATGATTTGAATTTCAATCAGTTCCTCGCATAAAGTCAAATAATGGCAGAATTTTTATTTTTTTGAGTGAATTTTACCTTTAATCATTTTTTTGTTGATAATGATGTTGTCATTTTGTCACATCACATCAGCATTAGAGGATGGATACCCGACCCGAGCCCGACGGGCCGGGCCGGGTTCGGACAGATATTTAGAAATGATGTTCGGGTTCGGGCTCGGTCACATCAGCGCGATAAGGCATTGAACATTTTTAATTTAAAACAGCTTATTATGTAGGTAGCCAATGTGGCTGATGCTTTCACTTGATGCAAACGTTAGTTTTTGTGATTAAAATACATGTCAAATATTACAATAACATCCGTCTTCCTGTGTGTGGAAATTTGTTTATGTAGCCATGACAACGAAACACGTGCATGCGCGCCTGTGTTAAGTGCACTTGTTGGTCCGTGCGCGCTGATGCACTCATCTGTTGACATTTCCGAATGCCTTCCTGTTGCTTAATAAAAGCGGGCTTTCCACACAAACAAACGTACATGTGTCATTAGTATGAGAAAAAAATTTGATTTTAACTGTCAGGCTCGGGTCGGGCTCGGACATAAATATCTTAATGCCTGTCGGGTTAGGGTCGGATTCGGTTACTGCTCTGTCTGACGCGGGCCGGGCTCGGACAGAAAAAATCAGCCCAATCCGCACTCTAATCAGCATGTGTCAGAAACACCCCTCTATGCACTAAATGGGATCCCAGGAACTAGAGCCAGACAGAAATATTAGAAAACTAAAACAATTTTATTTGTTAATATTTCTCAGTAAAATTCTAGAGCAATTTTTCCACAATTAATAAATACACAATATTGTAATAAAATAGAATCTTTTCTAAATAACCGGACGACAGTTAGCAGATTGTTCTGTCAGCTGGCCCTTTAAGTCGACCAAGGCCGGGGGCGTGGCGAACTAGACGTCGCAAGTCATAGGGATTTCCTGGAGGCGTGGCGAACTAGCTGTCGAGGCACAGGGGATTCCTTGAGGCGGCGAACTAGAGTTCGCGAGGCACAAGGGTTTCCTGGAGGCGTGGCGAACTAGCTGTCGAGGCACAGGGGATTCCTGGAGGCGTGGCGAACTAGCTGTCGAGGCACAGGGGATTCCTGGAGGCGTGGCCGAGTGCAGCCGTATCAGGGCGGGGGATCCCGGAAATACGTCTTCACCACCCACAGCGCGACTCCTCCAACCCAAACAAGGAAGAAGTAGCAATTAATACACAGCAAAAATAATGATAGCGATTTCCGACTCTCCTTAATGGATCATATACAGAAAAATAACTTTCCTGTCCTAGATGGGAATTGACGCCTCTCTCTCTCTCAACCGCGTTGTCTGGCAGGCGACCTGGATTCAACGGGGCTCGGCAGCTTTCCGTCCTCAAACCTGGAAAGGGGATCAGTCACACGTCCTCAACAAAGGCGGCTACAGGGAGCGCTAGACCATTAAGCCATGGATTACGAGAGGATAAAGCAAGAAGAACGTCCCTTTCAATAATACTTGCGTGCGTCGGTAATTCAAGTCTTCAATCGATCGTACCAGCCGAGGAACACCCGCGTAGAGAAGAGAGATCAGAGTCCGGTCAGCGCCCCATGGTAAGCTCCAGTTCCCCTTTTATAGAGCTGTGAGTCTATAATTATGATGCTTGAGAGGTGTGGCAACTAATCAGTCAATCAGGACCACCTGTAGTAGTCCATTACATACCATACCCATAGTAGGCTTCTAACAAACAATGTCAATAAACACACGTGCTCATTGTAAACACATCATACGTGCTCAACAACTATTACACACAGACACTGCACGCAACATCTCACTGCAATCAAAATCAACACATAATATTAAAAAGAAGTCATACTATCCCTCAACCCACTTTACAGGACCCCATCTGACAGTTACCCCCTCACTTTAACATAAGTCGTCCCGACTATGTCACCGCTTGGTATCTCAGTGGCCGAGTGCCCCGTGTGGATCGCTGGGAGCGACGCAGCCCCAGGGACTCTTCTGCCCGGGCTTCTGGCGATGGATGTTCCATTTCTGTTGCATCCTTATGTGCTTGTGGGGCTGTACTAGACCTCACCGGAGAGTCAGGATCATCGCTGGTGGTCTCCATCTCCTCTGGCTGGGGTGGTTCCAAGTGTAGTGGAGGGTCTGGAGCGGTTACCTCGGGTACTGGTGGGGGTCGAGTGCTCCAGAATACCAAGGGTCTGTATCCATGGTTGTTGCCCACCCCTTGCGACCAGGGTGTTCCCTCCTCCTGGGTGGATTGTGCCGGTTCGTTGGCTGGCAGCTGTGGGAAAGACACTGGACACACTCGCAAGTTATTCCTATGAGCAGTACGAATAGGACCTTCCTCACCTTCGGGACGAATCAGGTACACAGGTCGGCCCGGGCGCAGTTGGGAAACTACCACAAAGGACGTCGGCTGCCATCGAGGTGCCAGCTTTCCGTAGGCTCGTCGACGGAAGTGCCGGAGGAGGACACGCTCTCCAACCAGGAGGTCTGATACCTTGGCTCTCTGATCCCGACGGATCTTATCACTTTGCTGTCTCTGCCAGGTATGGTGTTGGACCACTCTACGTGCCTGGTTAAGTACCTGGTGATGGGCCTGTACCCACCCATTAAGGGTCTGTCGCTGGGTCACAGGCCCAGCCTCGTGGATCCAATCTACTGGGAGCCTTGCATGTCTTCCAAACACAACATAGTAAGGAGTGAGGCCAGTGGTGCCATGTGGAGTATTGTTGTATGCCTGGAGGAGGGCAGGTAATCTCGAAGGCCACTGGGACTGTGCCTCATCTGTTAAAGTTCCCAGCAGCTTCAGGAGAGTCTGATTAAATCTCTCACATGCTCCATTACCCTGTGGGTGATATGCCGTGGTACGCTTCGTCCGACATCCATACAAGAGACAGAGCTGCTGAAATAGGTCAGAAGTAAATGCCGCTCCACGATCCGAGAGAATGTGCTCCGGGCTCCCATACACCTGGAACAGGTTCTTCCATACTGCCTTCGCAGTGGTGGCGGCGGTCTGATCCCTGGTAGGCACTGCTAGGGCATATTTCGAGAACAAATCAGTCATTACCAGAATATATGGATAAGAGTCTCCTGAACGACCCAATGATAGAAAGTCAATGCCCACTATCTGGAAGGGGTATGAAGTCTCTATGGGCACCAAAGGGGCTCTTACCTCAGGGCCTGATTTGTACAATACACACTCAGGACAGTCAGCAGCCCACTTAGTAGAGTCTCGTCGCATTCCATACCAGAAGAAGCGCTTCTTCAGCAGGGAGAGCGTTCTTTCAGCACTAGGATGGCCACTTTCTATGTGGTATTCCTGCCACAGAGTTTTTGTGTGGGCACTTGGAACCAGGATCTGACTAGAGGATTCACCCATATGCTCCTCGGTTCTAGTCACTCTCCGCAGGGCATCCCGGCCTACTTCAATCTGGTCCCAATCCCGTAAGAACTGCTGAAGTCCCGCCCCCAGTACAACCTGTTCTTCAAGGGGAGGGGGTTGGCCCTGTTGTTTCCAGGAGAGCAACTGACTTAAGTCAGGATCTTCACGTTGTCGTGTGTACCACACAGATTGTTCTGTAGAATCCTCTCCTTCAGTAGACTCTGCCCCCACCAACCGAGTCATGACCTCTTGTTGTTCTCCTGGGAGTCTAGATAGAACATCAGCGTTGCGGTTAGCGGTCCCCGGACGGTATCGGATTGTATACTTGAAGTTGGCTAGCTGGGCTGCCCACCGTTGTTCCACCGCTCCCAGCTTTGCGGTCTCCAAATGCACAAGTGGATTGTTGTCTGTAAAGACCTCTACCTCCATTCCCCATAGATAGTCTTTGAACTTGTCCGTCATTGCCCACTTAAGGGCCAGCAGTTCCAACTTGAACGAACTGTAATTCTGGTCGTTCCTTTCAGCGGGGTGGAGACTTCGACTGGCATAGGCAATGACACGTTCTTTTCCACCCTGAACCTGAGCCAGTACTGCTCCCAGACCCTCCAGGCTCGCATCTGTGTACAAACGGAAAGGCAAGTTAAAATCAGCATAAGCCAAAATGGGAGGGCTCACCAGAACTTCCTTCAGCTGTTGAAATGCCTGTTCGCACTCCGTTGTCCAATGGATGGGTGTAGTCTTGTGGGCAGTTGCCATGCCCCGTAGTAGGCCATGGAGGGGAGCAGCAATCTTAGCAAATGCCGGGATGTACCGACGGTAATAGCCCACTAGCCCAAGGAAGGACCGGACCTGGTGGAGATTCTGTGGGGCAGTCCAGGCCTGGATGACCGCCGTCTTCTCAGGATTGGTGGCTACCCCTTCTGAGCTTACAATATGTCCTAAATAGGTCACTTGTTTCTTGAATAATTGACACTTTCTGGGCTGAAGCTTTAAGCCATGGCCATGAAGTCGCTCAAACACTCGGTCCAAGTCTTGGAGGTGTTGGTTAAAACTGGATGAATACACAATGACATCATCGAGGTATATTAATAGGGATTCATTCAGGAACTCACCAAGACAGCGCTGCATGAGTCTTTGGAACGTTGCTGGTGCATTACAAAGCCCGAAGGGCATACGCTCAAACTCATAAAGTCCAAAGGGTGTGGTGAAGGCAGTCTTCTCCCTGTCCCGCTCGTCCACCTCAACTTGCCAATAGCCACTTGCCAGGTCTAACGTTGAGTACCATTGGGCACCTTTAAGACTAGTCAAAGACTCTTCGATGCGGGGGAGCGGATAGG
The DNA here is from genome assembly GCF_949152265.1 of Phoxinus phoxinus. Taxonomy (NCBI): domain Eukaryota; kingdom Metazoa; phylum Chordata; class Actinopteri; order Cypriniformes; family Leuciscidae; genus Phoxinus; species Phoxinus phoxinus. Next base: position 13,199,809 of record NC_136894.1, read on the forward strand.
CATCCTTATGCGTGGCCGAGTTCAACTTTCTGTAGTCTACACAGAATCGCCAAGACCCATCCTTCTTTTTTACAAGTACGATTGGTGCAGCCCACGGGCTAGAACTCTCCCTGATGACCCCACCATCCAACATATTCCTCAGCAAGCTCTTTAGTTCTGGATACAGCGAAGGTGGAACTGGTCTGTATCGCTCACGGCTAGGAGGAGCAGCCCCGGTGTGGATATGGTGTTTCACAATATTAGTGTGGCCAAAGTCCTCGTCATGTTCTGCAAAGATAGAACACCATTTCGTCAACAACTCCTCCAGGCGTTGGCGCTGTTCCTGGTTCAATGCAGCACCCTCTTGTTCCAGGCCAGATGGTAAGGTGGGGGGACTGGCACACACAGTGCTGACACCAACTTCGACCACTCCAGGACTGCCCGGTGTCAATATCAGCTCCCTCTGCCCAACGATGTGTTCAGGTGGCAGTGGGGTAACTTCAGCAAGTGGCCGACGCTGAGGGACCTCTACGGGGAACATAGTTGGGTTGCAGAGCCTCAAAGGCAGATGGCCATCATGTACCACAGCAATAGTACGTGCTGTAAGCCAACCTGACTCTTCCTCTGCCAATGGTTCAATCAGCACGGTGCAGTTGTCTCTGGGCACTTCATCACTCGTCCGACACCACAGCACCATCTCTGTCTGAGGAGGAATAACAACAGAAGGCTGCTTAGTTAGCTTCGCCACCCCATGGCCCAGGGCTGTTGGCCTTGTCTGCTGTATTTGTCTACATACTGCAAAGGCCTTTTCCCATAAGTTACCTTCAGTTGGTGCCACCGCAGCCCGGAAGGCCACCACTCCTGGATGGATACCCTGCATGAGTTCCCTCCAGCATTCGGTTATCACATTCATGCCCAAGACTGCCCCGTCACTGCCCAAACACTGGTCTTCAACAATTATCACCCCTTTGTTGGGGATACATACTCCTCCTACCTTAAAGTCCATCATGGCATAGCCTATGTAAGGGATTTGTAATCCATTGGCTGCCTTCAGTGTCAACAAGTTGGATTCGTCGATCGTGTTGAGGACAGTCTCCTGGAGCTGGCTCTTGAACAGGGTCTCACTGAAAAGAGTCACTTGAGAACCTGTATCCAATAGACATTTAATTAGTTTACCATTGACTTTAACTTCTACTCCAGGGCACGTACCTATTAAGGCGGGTTTTGAAGACGGGCCACCCTCTGTTGTGTTCACCCCCGCCACTCCCTTCCTTGTGACGGGGGTCACTAAAAACCCTTTGGCTGTCCTCGTCTTGGGCAGTACCTTTGTATGTGACCTGCTTCGCCACAATCCAAACAGATTGGCCGGCCATGTACGTCCCACTGATAATTCATGGTGGATGGAGGTGGACGTTGGCGTCGCACTGGAAGAGGAGCCCGCCGGGTTCCAGGAATGGCTGGTTGGCTAGCTACCGGGGCCACATAGGGGGATTGATTCCGCAGTTCTTCTACCAGTTGGCTGCTGAGGGTCTTTAACTGTGCTGCCAGCTCGTCTCGCAGCTCAGACTTCAAGCTCTCTCGGAGGTCATCCAGGTCAGACTGACGTCCACCTCTTACATTGGAAGATACCATCTGGGTATGAATAGCGTGAGCCTGTGCTTCAGCAGGGGGGCTGTCTAACTCCCTTTCCAATACAAGAGCTTCTTTCAGTGCAGCCTGAAACGTCAGCCTCTCATCTCTTCGCAACAGTCGCTGTAGTTCTTGTCGTACTGGTCCTGTCCGGAGGCCCAGTACCAACTGGTCACGTAATAGTGTATCTTCGTCTGTGATTGCATTCCGTTCAGTGGCGGGCCACCTAGCATAGCATTCTCGTAGCCTCAAGCCAAATAGACTGACGCCCTCAACAGGACCCTGATGACATTTATAGAACTCGGCACGTCGCTGAGCATGGGTGGCTGTATCCCCGAAGATTCTTCCTAAAGCCTCTATGACCTTCTCACCGTCGGTGCGGTCTGCGTCTGGTAGAAGGGCTGCTTCCCGTCGGACTTCTCCATCCAGAGTGCTCAAGACAAAATCCACCTGTTGTTGGGCATTCAGGGGTTGGGCGCGCAGCATGGCTCTCATCTGGGTCTGCCATTCTCCAAACTTACGTCGCTCTCCAGTGAACTTAGGGGCCCAGGACGCACTGAAAAACCAAGGCATAATTAGCGGTGACATGGGTGGAATTGTTGCATCACTACCTGACTGCCCGTCATCATTCTGTTGGCTCATGTTGCTGGGACCCTGCCGACTGCGCCACTTAAAAGGTGTCAGAAACACCCCTCTATGCACTAAATGGGATCCCAGGAACTAGAGCCAGACAGAAATATTAGAAAACTAAAACAATTTTATTTGTTAATATTTCTCAGTAAAATTCTAGAGCAATTTTTCCACAATTAATAAATACACAATATTGTAATAAAATAGAATCTTTTCTAAATAACCGGACGACAGTTAGCAGATTGTTCTGTCAGCTGGCCCTTTAAGTCGACCAAGGCCGGGGGCGTGGCGAACTAGACGTCGCAAGTCATAGGGATTTCCTGGAGGCGTGGCGAACTAGCTGTCGAGGCACAGGGGATTCCTTGAGGCGGCGAACTAGAGTTCGCGAGGCACAAGGGTTTCCTGGAGGCGTGGCGAACTAGCTGTCGAGGCACAGGGGATTCCTGGAGGCGTGGCGAACTAGCTGTCGAGGCACAGGGGATTCCTGGAGGCGTGGCCGAGTGCAGCCGTATCAGGGCGGGGGATCCCGGAAATACGTCTTCACCACCCACAGCGCGACTCCTCCAACCCAAACAAGGAAGAAGTAGCAATTAATACACAGCAAAAATAATGATAGCGATTTCCGACTCTCCTTAATGGATCATATACAGAAAAATAACTTTCCTGTCCTAGATGGGAATTGACGCCTCTCTCTCTCTCAACCGCGTTGTCTGGCAGGCGACCTGGATTCAACGGGGCTCGGCAGCTTTCCGTCCTCAAACCTGGAAAGGGGATCAGTCACACGTCCTCAACAAAGGCGGCTACAGGGAGCGCTAGACCATTAAGCCATGGATTACGAGAGGATAAAGCAAGAAGAACGTCCCTTTCAATAATACTTGCGTGCGTCGGTAATTCAAGTCTTCAATCGATCGTACCAGCCGAGGAACACCCGCGTAGAGAAGAGAGATCAGAGTCCGGTCAGCGCCCCATGGTAAGCTCCAGTTCCCCTTTTATAGAGCTGTGAGTCTATAATTATGATGCTTGAGAGGTGTGGCAACTAATCAGTCAATCAGGACCACCTGTAGTAGTCCATTACATACCATACCCATAGTAGGCTTCTAACAAACAATGTCAATAAACACACGTGCTCATTGTAAACACATCATACGTGCTCAACAACTATTACACACAGACACTGCACGCAACATCTCACTGCAATCAAAATCAACACATAATATTAAAAAGAAGTCATACTATCCCTCAACCCACTTTACAGGACCCCATCTGACACATGCATTTGGCCCAGCGGTTTAGCCTGCTTTTTCCACACTCACAGCCTGTTCCTCCACACCTCTGTGGGACGCAGATGCTGCTGTTACCCCGACGATAGTTGCCAAGCACCTGAGTACGTGCTAATTAGGAGAGGAGAGATGACGGCGAGTAGTGGAGATGGAGGAGTGTGTACATGTGTAATTGTGTATTTGGCTGAGTGTGTTTTAAGTGGGCTTTAATCTGTGGACTTGTAATGGTCCCTCCTGGTGTCTTATGACTGCTGTGTTCTGTTAGAGGGCCCAGAAGGCTTTTAGTTTGTGCACACAAAGAGCTGCATTACAGAAGAAAAAAAACCACCAGCCTGTTTATATGAAACTTTGGTATTCTCTCCCTACAATAATGATTATAGAGTAGGTTATTGCACTCAGTTTTGGCATAAATAAGTAGAGTTGTATGCAGATTTGTAACTATATATTGTCATAATTACATACTATATTGTATACACTGTACTGTAGATTTCAGGTTGTAATTGACTAGGATAGTTTAGCAAAAAGTGAATATTCTCTCATTAGCATAGACTACCATTCAAACAATAAGATTCATTTTTACATAAATTAATGCTTTTATTCGACGAAGGTGAATTAAATTAATCAAAAGTGACAGTAAATACATTTTCATTGTTGCAAAAAATATATACATTTCAAATAATTGTTCTTTTGAACTTTCTATTCATCAAAGAATCCTGAATTTCTTTTTTTTTATGGTTTCCATAAAAAAATATTAAGCAGCTCAATTGTTTAATACATTGATAAAAATAAGAAATGTTTCTTGCGCACCAAATCAGCATATAAGAATGATTTATGAAGGACCATGTGACACTGAAGACATAACGGCAGCTGAAAGTTCATCTTTGACATCAGAGGAATAAATTATATTTTATAATGTATTAAAATAGAAAAACATTATTTTACTTTGTAACTGTATTCTACAATATTACAGGTTTTACTGTATTTCTGATCAAATAAATGCAGCCTTGGTGAGTATAATAGACTACTTTCAAAAACATAAAATAAATCATACAGACCCCAAACCTTTAGGTTGCCATTTAAAGGTGTATTTTTCACAATTGCAAGAATAAGGATTTAATAGGTTTCCATTATTCGACAAACGTTATTCGACTTATTCAATTAGTCTAAAAACTGAAAAGAGGGGAGCAGGTTTTAACATTTAAAAAAGTGTCTCTAAAAAGATAAGTGGTTTTATTTTGCTCTAATCTAAGATTTGGGCTCAAACTCTCTCACTCATATATCTGCCCCTGTAGTCTTTTTGCATCTATCTATCTTCCACCTTTTGTCTCTCTGAGAGAGTTTGTCACTTCTGTCTCGTTGTTGACAGATGTGCATTCTCAGCTCCTGCCCTGAGAGCCTTTGCCTTTGGGAAAATGGCTGACAGTTTGAGAGAGGGTGAAAGAAGTGATATTGTGTTATGGATAAATGCCTGAGGTGAGAATGATTTTAGCAACAAAGATGCAGGATGAAACTACTCTGAACTAAAAGTGACAGAGGGAAAGGTGGAAGAGAGTTTCCACTGACTTCAGATGATTTAGCCTTATTAATAAACCATAAAATGATAGAAAACTTAAAATACAATAAAAAAGTGCAATGTAATGGTGAGTCTTCACCATGTTTACACTACTGTTCAAAAGTTAATAAATACAGTAAAAAAGAAAAGAAAAACAGTAGTATTGTAAAATATTATTGTGATTTAAAAGAATGTTTTTCTGTTTTAATATATTTTTAAATGTAATGTATTCCTGTGATATAACTGGATTTTTCTGGAAACCGTGATACTTTTTTAGGGATTATTTTGAAAAATAGAACGTTTTTTTTTTTTTTTTCATAGAAATCTTTTGTAACATTCAAAATTAATTTACTGTCACTTTTGATCAATTTAATGTGTCCATGCTGAATAAAAGTTGGTAACACTTTAGTTTAGGGTCCAATTCTCACTAATAACTTATTAGCATGCATATTACTAGGATATTGACTGTTTATTAGTACCTAAGCACTAATGCCTTATTCTGCAAGATCATATTCTACATCCCTTAATCCCAATTCCTAAACTTAACGACTACCTTAATAACTATTAATAAGCAGTAATTAGGAGTTTATTAATAATAGTGAGAATTGGACCCTAATCTAAAGTGTGACCATAATTCCATCATCATACACTCTTCTTTTTTGGCATATGGTTCCACGAAGAACATTTAACATCTATGGAACCTTTCCATTGTTCTTAATAATTATAAAAGGTTCTTTAGATTATTAAAATCTTCTTTACACTAGGAAGAAAATGGTTCTTTTAAGAACTGTTCACTGAAAGGTTCTTTCGGAACCAACGATGGTTCTATGGCATAGCTGCAAAAACCTCCTTTTGGAACCTTTCTTTTTAAGAGTACAAGGACAAAAACATATTTCTAATGAAAATAACGCAAAATGTAACGTTGTATCTGAATGGGAACATTGTTGCTACATTGCTTTTGCTGGTGTTGTATTCAACAAGCCATTAGAAGGAGACTGCAAACAAACGCACACAGTCAGAGCCCACGGGGGCCCAAACTCATGGTGTGATGGTAAACAAAAATGATGCGCGGTGACAGCCGAGCCCCGGAGCCCCGGGGACGCAGACTGCCGTGGTTGCATGTGTATTCTTGAGTTGGTTTCCACTCTTAGGGACGGGCTTGCAGGAATAACGTATCTGGAAGGGACTAGAATGTGTAATGAATGTGTTTTTCAGGCATGGCCCAAAACAAGAGTTGTCAATGATTCACTTTAATGACATGGAGATGTACAGTCGCATGTGACAGAAACGCTGAATAAAATAACTTCTTCTGGAGGAAGGAAGGCGGGGCACACAAGAACCATACGGAGTTGCTGCTGCGTCCCAGTTCTGTCGTATGGTTTCCATGGCAATAAATAATGCAGCCCAACTGCGTCCTCTTCTCATTGGTTTGGACGCCATGTCCCTGGAAAAAAACAGGGCAACTCAAACTCAAACCTGCACCATTTCTGAAACCTACAACTCACAAAAATGTTAGAGGAATTGCTAAAAGTTCTCCAATTGGTCTAAGCCAATAGTAACCGACTCGTTCAGGAGGAGTAGTTCACCTAAACATTTAAATTCTGTCATCATTTACTACCACATTCCAGTCCAATATGTTGTTTTTTGTTTATAGAATTTTAAGTTTTGGTTACTTGGACTTTCAATGGAGGGACAGAAGCCTCTCAGGTTTCATTAAAAATATCTTAATTTGTGTTTCGAAGATTAACTTAAGTCTTATGTGTTTGGAAAAAAGCTGAAAGTAAAAGCTGACAGAATTATAATTTTTGGCTAAACTATACCTTAAAAGGCCAGATTTACATTCACTTCAGAATCTCGTCGGAAGTAGTAGATCATCCAGGTACTTTTTGCCTAGTCTTTTATGAGCACTATGAACTCGGACATACTTCGTTTTTCGCCTACTATATAGCAGGGAAGTATGCAGTTTCGGATGCAGATGCTTTTTTTCTGTTAAATACCAGTAAATGTACTACCGCAAACCACATTTGTAAATCATGTTGGTTGATTTATTTAAATACGCTTGTCCCATACACAGGTTTCTTGTATACAAACAATACCGGATGCGCGCGCATCCAAGAGGCAAGACCGCTATATTTTATGCCGAGTTCTGTAAAAGAACATTGTAATTAACGTAGATTTCGCATTGTTTGTAAATTCTTGTTGACTCAATAATAAACTGCAATTTCAGAGTTGAATCTGTTTGCTTGTGTTTCATTTGCATATTAATATAACATTATGTAAAACGTTAGTTAGTTGACTAGTATGGAATTGTCCAACTAAGTTTGCGGATCATAAAAACATGACATACCCTATGCATTTAGGTTAGTTTACAGCACTACATTTCCGCGTTATCTCTGCTTCTGCTAGATATAGCCGTAAAGACTGTTGCTTTCTGCCTCTTAGATGCGCGCGCATCTATGTGATGACGTTGCACAGAAACCCGTGTATAAATGCTGTGTTTGTAAGGGAAACTCCTACCCTACAAATACATATGCGATAAGGTCAGTCAACTCTTTAAACAGCTTTTCTATAAAAACACAGCTTTTCTTCATGACAGAAATATGACACAATTCTGTGGGGTAAACTGTTGCTTTAACTTAAATCTTGTCATAGATTCATAGCAGTTAATGCCCTCCAGTGCCATGTTTCACTGACCTTCTGTCGGTGAGTTGGTGAATCAGCAGGTCAGTGGGTTGATGGGTGGGTGCGGAGCATGGCTGTGAGCCCTGATGGGAACAGCTGAGTGGAAGGGGAACAAGAGAAATGAGAAGTTGCGTGACCCACAACCGGCTTTTTCATGGCGGACTGCCTTCCACCTGTTGGAGGGTTTAATGAGGAAAGTTTGAGTTGTTCATGGTGACAGAAGGAAAGAGACCATCTGATTCTGCTCCATGCTATAGTAGGTGCCAGCCATGAATATAGCCTATGTTTAAAAAAGACCAAAAACTAAATATAATCAATTTTTAATGGAAGCTTATCATGGAAAATATTATTTATGTTTTTATCTTTTGTGATAAATTGTACGTTCATTTTGCAAGCTGCATGGTTATGGTACATTAGTTGGGATCGGTATAATTCTTTAATACTTAATTAATACTTTTACTTAGCAAGGGCACTTTAGTTTGTTCAAAAGTGACCTACATAATATTTCATAATACACATATTTCAAATAAATGCTGTCCTTTTGAACTTTTTATTCATCAAAGAATCCTGTAAAAATCCTGAATCCTGAAAAAAGCATCACCGTTTCTACAAAAATATTAATCAGCGCAACTGTTTTCAACATTGGTAATAATAAGTAATGTTTCTTGAGCAGTAGATCAGCATATTAAAATGATTTCTGAAGAATCATGTGACACTTAAGACTTAAGTAATGGCTGCTAAAAATTCATCTTTTCCACAATATTACAATTTTACTGTATTTTTGATCAAATAAATGCAGCCTTGGTGAGCATTAGAGACTTATTTTAAAACATTACATTATCTTACCAACCACAAAATGGTAATGTGTGATGTCACACCTTTCAGCTGTGACCAAATTCACAATATATCATTGCCTTTTCTACCTTATTGATTAGTAAAATAACTTTTCAGTATTCATCAAACTGAACAACATTTCAAACTACACATGGATATCAGAGGTCATTTACTTCTAGAAGTCTTAAAGGTACAATGTCCAAAACAGCCCGTTTAATTCTGAGATCAGAGAGAGGTTTCAACATGGCTGCAAAAAAGTTGGAAAGTTAAGTGGAAAAAATGAAATGCTACAAAAGTGTCTAATATGGCCCCTTGATATTTCACTATATTATTTACAATTTTGCCTATTCTTCATAATTGACCAGCACAAATGGAAATTAAAACCATTTTGGCAAACGTAGACAGCCTTCCAAATCTGCTCAAACCGGTCACCTTTAAAGGGGTCATCGGATGCCTAATTTTCCACAAGTTGGTATGATTCTTTAGGGTCTTCATGTAAAGTTTATAAGATTTGGTTAAAATTCCTCAATGGTTGTGTAAAACAACATTTACCTCCTCAAAAACAGCTCTGTTCACAGCGACCCGTTTCGGTGCATGTCTCTTTAAATGATAATGAGCAACAACTTTTTGGCTTTTTGAGGATTTAAAAAAAAAGTGAATGGATTTTTTTCATTGTATGGTGGTTGTGTCCAAACACTGCAAAGACACATTTATATGCAAACACCATATAATATTGAATGTTGCACCCGATGACCCCTTTAAAAACAGTTGGAAAGTTTTTGACTGCATCAAAAATAATTCAGCATGAATTTGGCTATACTCCTCAACCTCAGCTCTCACTGTCTTTGATTACAGGCAAGAGATTTGCAGGAATCGTAAATCAAAATGCAAATAAAAAAAAAATAAAAAAAATGAAGAGGTTCCTACTGCAAACCGCATTCATCAGATCTGGCTCTTCCAACTTCCACTCCGTGTGAGCGTGTTGCCTAGTAACGAACGTGCTTGCAGCGGGAACACGTATTTTACCCGGAAACAACTCATTCTAATTTCTGATTGGCTGGTAGCTGGCATTTAACTCTGTATAACTCGAGACAGATGCTATAAACGCGGAAGAGAACTTCCCTCTGTTTGCCTGCGGGATTGTCCCGCAAGCAATTAATTGTCCATTAATCCATTAATTGTATAGCGGGACAAGTTATCCCTTACTCCTCAGCGTGAGAAATACAAGGTGTGGCGTGTGAACGGGTTGAAATGCGTGTGTCTCTCAGAGCCCTGATTTATGAACCATTTCATTTGTGTTTTATAGACCTCTAAATAAAAGAGACTTTGTGTGCCATAGTTGTCTTTTCACTCTGAGAATTGGTTTAAATACTCTGAGGAACTGAGACGGCTGCACAGGGACAGGATCAGACAGCGGAGGTGTCACTTCTCGTCTTTTCTGTCCTACATAGAACATTATTTTTGACTCAAATCAAATGGAACTTTTTGAGCCCCACTTTACTGCCTCTGAACCACTTATATAATAGGCTGATAAATCCTGGATGTGCTTAAAACAATGTTTTAGGTGTAATTAGCTACAATACATATACTTTTCTTTTATGTATTGCATACATAATTATTTGAAAATTTTGTCATAGAGCATAAGAAGTTAGTTCTACATTTCATAAAATGTACATTTTGTGAAGGATTATTTTTAGTACACTACCATTCATAAGTTTTTTTAAGTTTTTTGGAAATAAATAAATACAAAGTTCTGTCATGAAACTCTAGATGGCTCAGGCTCATAGATCCTTAACTCGGTCTGTTTGCACCACATCATTCTCTATAGGGCACAGCTGATTGTTTCCCGCTGTGTCATTAGCCAATTAGCTGGCTGGCTGCTCAACCTTCAAATACTTGGTCAGCATTTTCTGCAGCAGTGCAGTGCACTTTCAGAAACCCTCCACCTTCCCCAGCTCCACCTGTATAGATCTGCTACGGGTAATTCATGTACACTGTATTGTACAGCAGCAGCATTTCTTACATGCTCACTACAGAGTGTTGTGTATGTATTGGCAGTACCAAGTCCCATACAGCGTATCAGATCTATTCCGCCAAGACCAAACATATCAACATTGTCATATCCATTACCGTCCCAAACACTTTGAGAGTTGTCATGACAGAAATACTTTTACTCCGCATAAACACATTAAACTGATCAAAAGTGGTAGTAAAGACAATTATAATGTTACAAAATAATTCTATTTCAAATAAATGCTGTTATTTTAAACTGTAATAATATTTCTGTCAGGACCACTATCGTCAAATACGATTGACAATTAGCATACAGTTTGGATTGGCGGTATGGTTCCGTTCTGGGCGAGAACTCCCTGCACATCCCATCCATGCAGCCTAGCATGAATAAGAGCAGGGAGAGCAGCAATAACCCCCCTTAGGGTAAACAGAACAGAAACAACATGAATGTATGCAAATATATTTAATTCAAGATTTTAAAGTACAACATAATTCGAGAATTTATTCTGACTCAAGGGGAATCAGAATTCTAAATCCTGACCGGGCGAGAGGAGGAGCTGGGGATGGATGAGGGTAATTCGCTCCTGTGAAATGCAAAAGTTGCTGATAATACTGAAGGAACTTGTACATGTATACTGTGATAGGCGTCGTATTCCTATAGATAGACGTGGACTAGTCTCGCGTAGCCAGACCTTCAGACTGACGGCTGAAGGTCTGGAATTCATAGCAGCTTTCTTTGGCCAAGGCCCGCCCATAAGGCCGTTTGACCGACATGTCAAACAACCAATTACAGTTCGTTTAGTTCAGCGTCACGTTTCGTTGCGTGGAAATGTCCCCACAACAACAGACCGGCGTGCAACAAGTCTCCACTAAGTGCCTCAAACAAAACTCCTGGACATCTCTTAAAGAGTCTATGCCGTGAACCTCGCATACTTTCTACGTTTAGCTGATCTTGATAAATGCTCATTGTCACTCATGTAAACACAACAGTTTTTCTTCCGCAATCACACGTCTGCGCTTTGTTTCCCGGCGGACCGAAAATAAACGCGACACTCGCGCCCCCGGAAATCCGATAAAATTCAACCAATCAGATGACGACTTCGACATTCCTGAAGTGTTTCCAGTTAAGTGTACCATATGCATCAGACGTTTAGCCAACGTTCCGTGGGCGTGACGTCTGAGGCTGAGACTAGACGTGGACTAACGTGACCTGCCAGAACTGACTCTACGCTTGATTTCACAATATTGCTCTTTTTATTGCATTTTTGACTAAATAAAAGCAGCATTGGTGCATAAGAGACAAATACATTTAAAAAAATCTTACCAACCCTAAACATTTGAACGGTAGTGTACGTTTAAAACTTAATTGTCATATGTAATATCTATTATCAGAGACCATTTTATTAAGGCATCTGGAGTGATGGGTTGGTTTATTATTTAATGTGGCCCTGTCTCTGTACAGCTGTGTAACATACTGAACCCATAATAAAGCTCCTACATTGGATTCTCCTACATTGGAGTGCAAAGCTTTGCCTGCTTTTTATAGGCCACAGGGAGCTGTCACACGCTATTTTGGGGATGTATTCACCAGCATTGTCTAGAATCAAGTGTAATTATGTCATGTCATCTGTTTATTCCAGAGTGAAGAACACTCCTCTGCCAGTGAAAGTGTGCTCCACAGCAGTCCAGGTACATATGAGCGGCAAACCTAAGAGCATCACCGTAGAGACCAAACCCGGCCAGACCATCGCAGACTTCAAGAAGAGTCGAACAGGATTCACCTTACTGCTGCCTCATCAGTAAAGCCAAGGCTTCACGGGACATGACATAAAACAGTATTCATCCATTCAGTCAGAGACGGGGCCATAACTTTCAGAGATTCCCCATCATATCAAACAGGATTGGATTGTTAGGCCTATATAAGTGGACGAGAATTTCTTGTTAAGCAATGAACTTTGTTGTTGTGCTGCAGTGACATAAATCACCCTGGTTCCCTCGACAAAAACCCAATAGTATTTTATTTTTTTTGCTTTTGGATTATTGCAGAAATAAGCTCTGTGACCAACAAACATTTATGATTATTGTTCATCATGATAATCTTCACAAATTAACACAAGCTTTATGAATTTTGACTTAATGTAAATGCAGAAGTAAAAAGCTAAATGTGGGGTATAAACAAACTACACAGTGGTTGCATGATTCAAACGTCAACACCATTAAGCCTCAGTTAACTATTTTTGTCTTCAAGTTAAAGAAGGTTTATAAGTACGAGACTATGAACACAACGTGAGTAAATGAGTTAATCTCTTCGGCTGATGGGGTTTGATGTTACCGACAATCTCTAGTCCCATTTAGACACTTGTTAGACAGAGATAGACAAGTGAAAGCTTAAAAAAAAAATCACAAGGCGGATTAGTGTGATATATTTTATGTCGTAGAGTAAAACATGAAAATATCTTGAGCTTGTGTTCACCAAAGACCTCGTTTCTGCCATTTAACCAAAAACCAAGTTAAAAACCCATTGACTTCGGGATGATTGAACCTGAAGCGCAACTTTGTTTACAGGTATTGGCCTAAAAAAATCCTAGTCCTCTGTGTTAAACAGAAGAAACATCTAAACTAGTTAGTGTTAGTGTGTATAGATCATGTGGTTGAAAAGACAATACGCAGCATAAATGATTCTACCGTCCCTCCTCTATTTTTATTTTTGCACATGATTTAGCCATGCATAAAGTGTTGTGTCATGTTTTTTTTATTGTAGTTGGATCATGTAATAATGCTATTTTATTATTTATGTACATTTCAGAGGGAACGTTCTATTGATATGGCCTTTGCACTTTTCATAACATATGTAGAGTATATTTTTACGTTTATTATGAATTTATTTTATTTTCTCAGGGACAGGGTGTGCATTTTAACTGTGGAGATCTAACCAAGAGTATTTTCATGTGTGAAAATGCATGTATTTTCATTTGAGTTTTGTGGTACACAAATGTATTTAACCAAGGTTTACAACACCTCAGATCAAACTGTACAATTGTTACTGCGCTGTAGTAGTAAATGTATATACAGAGGAGTGTTTTAATGCTTATTCAACTCTGTCATCTTTAAATTGCTTAAAAACAGCAAGTATGCTGTAATCAAATCATTTGAGAGCCTTATGATATTGCTATATTAAATGCTACATGCAATGATTGTGTGGTTGGATTGTGTGGCAGTGTGTTTTATGTCGTTTTTAAATGGTCTATAGTGGGTGGGGGGAATCTCAGTACACTGTGTGTGTGCGCGCACATGCGTCTGTGTATGTGTGTGTGTGTGTGTGTGTGTGTGTTTTCTCGGCTCTGAAGATTCTCAATAGTGACAGGTTGCCTTACTGTCACTCTGTTTTCTATTTCCTGCTTTCCACTCCCCTGCTGCGAGCATCTTTCATCCGTTCTGACATCCTTGTGGTTTCATTTTTTTGTCTTTGTGATATATTAATTTTTTTGTATGCTGCTTTGCATGCACCTGTCTGCTTTTGACACTGAACTCTTGTTTATTTCTCAATGTGTCATGAGAATCGTTGGTTATTGAATGTCTAAAAATGTATTTTCTCTACTCAGTTGTCAGTTTACTTTTTGGGTATTTGACATGAAATGTCAAGCAACGGCATTCTGTTACATCTAAAATGATTTCAAATTACAGTTTTATATAATTATCACACGTCTTCATTTTAATTTAGAAGTTGCCTGGGATGTTTGTACTTTCAAAAAAAAATATTGAATTTTTTAATTTATTGAGTAATCTTTTTAAGTGAATTACAAGACAGTTTAATTAAAATTGTGAGGAAGAAGAAAAAAGAAAGAAATGGTGAAAGCAATTACAGCACATAAATATATAAGCTGCATTTAAACCTATGAAGTCCGTGGACATTTTATCTACAAAAAAATATATATATATTATTTTTCCTATTGGAAACAAAAGCTTGATGTAGAAGAACATTTTGACAACATGGCAAAACATTTTAGGAAAACTAGTGCTTTAAAGCAGCGGTCCCCAACCTTTTTTGCGCCATGGACCGGTTTGATATCAGACAATTTTTTCACGGACCGGCCTTTAAGGTGTGGTGGATAAATACAACAAAATAAAATGATATGATCGGCATAAAAACTGGGGTATTATTTAAATATAATCAGGGTGCGATTTGTGAAAAAAACAGAGGGGGGGGGGGGGGGGGGTGTTTTGAAACATTTTTATTCATAAAAATAGATCATGAGAACATGAACTTCATCACTGCATTTGGAGGAATTGTAAAATCTTTTTTCTTATTAACTGAAGTAGCCTAACGTAATATTTTTACTCTAATAGCTTATCTTTCCCCACACATATGAACTGTGATCATGCAATAGCGTTAACTTTACATCGCGATCAGTGTTGTGCATGAACGCAATGAACGTGAACGAGAGCGGCGCTCTGGCAGGAATGAGCAGCACGCGCAGTTCACGTTCACGCTCATTTGAAAAGTCAGGTTTTACCAGGGCTTAATCCTCGATCGTTTCACTCAGTGGAAAATGTCAAAAAGACAGGAAAGTTTGCTTAACTTTTTCAAATACGCTGGACAGTCAGATCCCAAACAAGCAAACATCGTTTCCGCTGATCAAAGAGGAGACCACGGTGGACACAGTAGCCTAGTGTCGATATCTCGTTATTTCGACATAAATAAGGGGACGTTCTAATCTGCATGAAGCCACATTAAGCGTTCTTATAGCCTAATGGTTTTCTATGGGAGGAAAATGCTTAACCGTTCATATTATGCGCTCATCTGATTTTTTTGTACATAGCATAGCCTATTTGTTAGGATTTTAGTATCATAATGATTAGGCTAATAAATGCACGCACAATTATCCGTGAACTTGATTTGAACAAATGCCTTTCAACTTGTGTGTGCAAAATTCAGAATTAAATTAATGTGCAGAAATGTGTACAAATAGAGAGTAGGATATGTAGGCCTACTATACTGTTGTAGCCATTAAAAAAGCGCGTTTCATATTTGTTAAAATATTATAATGTTTTTTTTTCTTTTTTCATTGATTTCCATTTGATTTATGAAAAGTGAACAGCACGACCGAGATAGGACGCGCAATATGAGACGCGGGTCAGACATGATTTTAACCGTTGAAGTTGAAGTTGTTATAGAAATTTCTTTCTTTAAAGTGAATTTCGTTTTGTATAAATTGTATCTTAATTTTAATAAATTTTTCATCAACCAATTGCCTGTATTTAATGAATAGGCCGACGAAACAAATATAGCCTAACGGAGGCGCCCGCGCGCTCACTTGCATTGCACGTGAAGCACATCCTAACTTAACGAAACTCAGTGTATGCTTTACACAGACATGACAAATACATCAAATACACAAAGCTTGAAATGTCTTTAAACGAAATAATTAGAAAAAGGCTACTCTCTGATTATGTAATCCATTATTAGGCTTATGTTCATTTCTCTCTATAAGCGCGTTCACACGGAGATGGCGATCGTCAACTTCATCTTTGCAGCCGAGTTGACACTTTTAGAGAAAACACTTGTTTATTAATAAAAATCAATACACGCGTCACCGGATTTACAGATGCACGCACACATATTATTTCGAAATAACGAGATATTGTGTTGAAATAACATTATTATTAATAATAGCCTACATCTTTGTTAAAATAATTTAACAAATGAACGTGAACTAGTTCATTTTTAGATATGTGAACTTAGTTCATTTAAAAAAAAAAAAAGAACTATGAACATGAACTAGTTCATTATCATCTGTGTGAACTGAACTTTGAGCTAGTTCTTTTTAAGTATGAACTGGCACAACACTGATCGCGATGCTGAGCTACAGTGAAATGATAGAAAAGACATGATCTGTGTTAGCAATTCGCCTCATTCGCGCAAACTGGATGCGCGTTGCTATGCGCCAAGAGAGATTCATAGACGGATGTAACGGAGAGATTTTATTATTTTATTTTTTTTGGGGGGGAAATAATGCAAGTTATTTATTCTTTTTGTGCGGCCCGGTACCAAATGACCCACGGACCGGTACCGGTCCGCGGCCCGGGGGTTGGGGACCGTTGCTTTAAAGAATCCAATGATCAATACACTGATGTAAAGTTCTTGATGAAAGTATGGTTATCTCTTTCCAAAGATCCACCGAAGAACCCTTAAGAGTGTAGAAAAGTACCCAAAACCAGTGTCAATCAGAACTATCAAAGTCTGAAAATAAAGCGAAGGGTCTTAGAAGCTCTTTTTTTAGGTCAGTAAGCTCTGCACCAAAGCCATTCTGTGACCAAGTTTGTTTTCCTCAATCTCATTAGTCATGTTTCTAGAGCAGATCGAGTCACAGGCAAAAATAACTATTCCCCCGGCAACAACACTCGCCTTCAACCCCACCACATGGCAGCAAACTGAGTTTCTCTGATAGCTAATATGAATCAGGTTAATTTGTGACTGGGTCACCGGATTCATCTGGCACGTGGGGGCATGTTTTTGAAGTTTGTCATCGTGACCTAGTGCATGCTTTTCATTCACAAAATGTGCAACATAATTCATGGAAAAATACCCTATCATTTGTAGATAAAGCTTATTTCCTCCATATATCCCTCTATAAATAACTTTTTTTTAAGGTGAAATGTGTAATTTTGTATGTTAAAAAATGCCGTATTATGACCTACAATTACTTGTACTAGAATCATGCTTGAATGTTAAAAAAAACATTTTTTTTTGCATATTTTACATTATTGCAGCACCTCTTCTCAGTCTGTCAGTAACACGATTTTGATTTCCTGTCTCAATGAAGCCCCTCCTTCTGAAAAGCGCAATGTGCTCTAATTGGTCGGCTGGATCAGTGTGTTGTGATTGGTCAACCGTTTTGAGCTTGTTTCGGAAATGTCCCGCCCCTTACCATAACCCTAAATTTCAACACTACTATAATCCAACTCAACCAGACCTTGTCCTTTTTCATGCCCTAACAACATTCCACACTAAAGAAAGTAAAAAAAAAAAGATCTTCTTTAATATATCTTTTCTGTCAATGTACATTCTTATATGTATGGATATTCTTCAAAAACGATGACAGAATTTTCACACAGCAGTTGTCTCAGGTAGGATTTCTACTCATCTTTCCATTTCATTTATTTTGCCACTCTGCCGATTGGATCAAGGCTCATCCAATCATTGTGCAGCTGTGGAGATGAACTCTGATCATTCACTCTTGATCAAAACTTCTAACAATCGTCCATTTTCCTCAGTGACCCCTCTTCCAATCTTCCATTTGTATCTGTGACAGCTCGTCCAATCATCTGTTCTAATCTATAAAAGAGTCCTTGTTGTTCTGGTGGACTGACATGGAGATTTACACCCAGCCATGACCAGAAGTCTTGTTATACATGTTCCTTTTCCTCTTTTTAAACATTTTCTTTTAAGAATGTAAAAAAAAAATTATATATATATATGTATATATATATATATATATATATATATATATATATATATATATATATATATATATATATATATATATATATATGTGTGTGTGTGTGTTTTTTACATTATTTAACAAAATAATAAATTATTAATAATAAAACATAAACAAGCTGGCACAAACCACTCCTAATCTTTGACTGTTGTGCTGTTTGCTCTCATGGTCACATGTAGCAGATTACTGTGGTTGCATGCATGTTCACTTTCACTGAACAAGCCATTAGGACAAATGTCGGAGTTGCACAGCGACAACACTTCACTGTACTTTCAAACCATGAAGAGAGCACTTGAGAACATTTATTTGAACCTGACCTCAGCTAATATGTGTAATCTACTGGTTCCAACCGAGACAGAGAACGGAAAGTACTTCAAAAGTTTGCAGTCATTAAAGTTAACTTAAAGAAGTTAATCAAATATAATGTTCCATTTTTCTTTTTCAAATAAATGCTGTTCTTTTGAACTTTCAAAGAAAACTGGGGGAAAAAATGTATCACGGTCTCCACAAAAATATTAAGCATGACAACTGGTTTCAACATTGATAATAATAAAAAATGTGCAGCAAATCACATTTTAAAATGATTTCTGAAGGATCATGTGACACTGAAGACTCGAGTAATGATTCTGAATAGTCAGCTTTGCAATTACGTCTGGAATAAATTACATTTTATAATATATTACAACAGAAAACAGTTAGTTTAAAACTGTAATAGTATAATTCAAAATATTATTGTTTAACTGTATTTTTAGATCAAATAAATGTGGCTTTGGTGAGCATAGGTGACTATACGTTTGAAAACAATAAAAAATAAAAAAACAGTATAGTGTACATTTCACTTTTTGCACTTTTGTCACAGTTTTGTGGGATCAGTCAAAGCTTTGGAAACACTTTATGTTTCTCAAAAACTATATTACCTGTTGCATTAAATCTTGAATGTTTTAACAGCAATTTTATTGATTAATTGGAGATGATATGAAGCAGAGCAGTCAACAAGTGTCCATAATCAGATCCTTCTCTATGGAACCGATTCTACTCAAACCACCGTCTCCGGCATGGGAGACGGGCACGCTAACAATGATGCTAAAAACTCAAGGATGCTAACAAGTCTCTAACGCGCCTCTTAAGGTCAAGGGAGTGAGGTTTACACACACAGCTTGATTAGTATGGCGTAATCTTGACTTGCTTCCATTACACTCACCCCCATAAACCTCACTCCCACCCGGGTCACGGCACCAAATGGAAACCTCACTCCGAGCGGGATTCGAACCGGCGTCTCCGGCATGGAAGGCAGGCGTGATCAGAAGGATGCTAAAGGGACGCAGTCTCTAGAGTCAGTCGCTAGTGCACCTATTGAGGCCAGGGGAGTGAGCTCTTAGCTTGCTTTCATTATATCTACATTTTTTAGATATGGTTGACTAAACATGAGGTAGACCAATACAATCTTATGGCAATAAGGGCAAAATACGTAACTATTTTACGTTTTGGTGAATTGGTGGCTAATTCGTATGAATTTGTAGGATCTCATCCGTACGTTTTTGTACAATCTGCTTAGACGTGGTTAGGTTTAGAGGAGGACCTTCATGCTTATTTTTTGTTCTAAAATTTGTACATTTTACTTTACGTTTAACATCGTATAAATTCATTCGAAATCACCACCTTGTAAAATAGCTACATTTTCCAGTGAGATTGGGTTGGATAGACAGAGGAACAACTGCTTACCTGAAAAGGGAAGTTGTTTCAAAGGCAGAACAAGTTCTTCTATTTTGATGGCAAAGTTTTGTTTTGCTTCTTTGAATTAATGGAAAAATCTGAAAGTGGTAATGATAAATAATTCACAACAAGATCAGGAATGTCTTTTCAGAAAGCTAATAGGGTTTATTTTAGTTTCACATTGACTTCAAAATGTTTTTTTGGGTCTTTGGGTTTTGAATTGAATTAAAAATATTTCTCTTGTCTCTCACCTTCAAATTTTTGTGAAAATACAAAGATTCATCATTTTTCTTTCACGATGTCAAACGCTAGAGCAAAACCTAAAACAAAGCAAGAAAAACAAAAACAGGTTAACAGATGTCTAGCAGGAGAGTATCCGCGTCTGTTTAGAAGCCTCAAGGACTGTAAAAATCTGTGAGATTTATCTGTGGGTGGATAAAAAGAAAGACTTTAGTGTCAGAGCATCTATACACAATCACACAAAAGATGAGACTGACACAGGATGACAGGGAGATTTGTGTCGGTAGAAGCAAAAGAACAACCATCTGCACAAAATCCTCGTTCTCTGTTTCAATTCCACCTCAATCCTATTCACACCACTGCCCTCCTCCTCCTCTCTGTGGAGTTCTTTAAGAGCCAGTCAGCATTTCTGACCTCGGTCAAAGCCATAAGCTCGTCTCTTAATCTCTCACACTGCATGTGATGACCAGAGGAATTAGGGCAAATTAGAGACATATGATAAATGTGAGTAAGCCTAAAAAATCCTAAGTAGAGTTCACACAAAGCATGTTCGAAATGCATTTTTGGATGGATTCTGTTTTGTTCAAGTTCAATACCTCTTACATTATCAGAAGTGATTAAATCCTTTTTAAAATACAGATCTACAGGGGTTTAGACAATGAAACTGAAACACTGGCCAAAATAGTTTTGGAGGTTTCACGCCCACATATGCCAATCTTCACTGACTTTACATTCCATCAGTAAGAGCAGATTGAGAAGGATGAATTAGCTGAGCAATAACACAACTCTTCATCAAATATTGCAATACACACAAAATAAATTAGAGAGAAATATTAGAGTTCAAAAGAGGACAAATTGTTGGTGCGCGTTTCGCTGACTCATCTGTGACCAGGACAGCGAGACTTCGTGGTGTATCGAGAGCTTTGGTATCCTGAGTATTTTCAGCATATACCACCATGAAGGACGAACCAGATTCATCAGGAGCGACTGTCGACGCAAGAGGAAGAAAAGGAGTTATAATTGCTGAAAGTGATGTAACCAGGATTTTATAAAAAAAAAACATAAAACCACAGCTGCCCAACTCTCGCACCTGGACGCATGTTTGCCGGGAGCTCAATATTCATGGTCGTGCTGCTATAGTCAAACCTATAGTTACTCGTGCCAATGGCAAATGTTGGTTTAATTGGTACCAACAGTGCAAATCTTGGGCAATGTGAAACATGTATTGTTCTTTGATGAGTCCACCTTCACTGTCTTTCCCCACATCCGTGGGAGTGCTTAACACCTGGACTGTTGCTGCCCACACTGTTAAAAATTTCTTGTAATTTTTACAGGAAATTCCTGGCTAATAGTTGCCGTGAATTTACTGTAAACAGTATACAGGACTGTTATTGTAAAATAATTACAACAAGGTACTGAATTTCCTGTAATTTCACAGGATAGAATACTGTAAATATTACAGCAAAATTTTATATTTACGGCAACTCAGTAGCCAGGAATTTCCTGTAATTTTAGAGATTTCCTGTAAATTCACAGGACAGAATATTGTAAATATTACAATTAAATGTTGTAACTTGGATAAATGTCCTCTTTCAGACTTCTGCAAAGAAAAACAAAACACTTAGTATTTTTTTAAATATTTTTTTATTTTCTCTTAAAACTGACGAGAAAACAAACAATCCATTACTGTACAGTACAGTAAAACTTGAATGCCTCGTTTTTCTCTGCCTTGCTGCCCGTCTGGGGATTTATGCCGCAAAAGGCTCTGAAAACAGGGGAAAAAACACACTTATCAGGTAACATTTAAGACTTGATATGACATGGTCATAACCATGACATGAAACCTTAAGGGATCTTTATGAATGAATGAGTGCTTGTGTGTGTGTGTGTGAGACTGAGAGTCATCGTGGGCTATATGAGTATGTGTGTGTCTGTGGCTTGGCACGATCGATGCAAGGGTCTGCGATGCGAGTGCAAGATTCAAGCAATCACTGTTCAGTAAAACCTTTCAGTAAAATCTGATCACTCAAAATGCGAAGTAGGTAATATGTTTCTGTATTAAGTGGGCCGAGGTGACTTACTGACATCCCTAACTCTAACAAAAAATGTCAATTACAGAAAAGTTATAAACATTGATTAAGATCCCTTAATATATCAAGTCATTGCTTATGGAGGTATATTTGATTCAAATCAACTGAACACCTGTGACAGTGCGATTTGTAGTTGTAGAGAATAGCCACACATGTGTATCAGTGAATTTGAAGTCATAGAGAGAAATTATTTAATGAGTTGCAAACTTGTAGACTTTTTTTTCTCTCCCACAAACACAACACAGTTACACCTTCTCAAATTCTTCATTGCAGGTTCACAAATCCTATTCTACAAATCACAAATTAAGAAACTCGTACGCTCACATTTTTAATACAATTGCTGCAGTGAATATGGTGCACAACGCATTTACACACCCGCATCAAGAAATGTGAAGTCGTGGAGAAATTTTGCACATCCACAAATCAGTATGTGAACTCATCCAATGAGTTGCACACTAGAAGAATATTTCTTGTATGACTTGTATATGTTTCTAGCACAAACACAAGTACATAACTACAGCTGCTTGAATCTGCTGCAACGAATCTCAAACACTGTTACAAAAGGTAAAAATAGTTTCAGCGCGAACTTGATATACAATTGTGCATCATTTAATTTCATAAAAATATATGAGCTTTATGAAATGATGCACAATTGTATTTTAAGTTCGCGCTGAAACTATATTTACCTTTTTTGAAATAATCCATTAATAAACCTGCTGAGAAACGATCGCGTGAACTAAAATGAGCAGTTAGACATGCGCATGCTCTGGAAACTCATGAATATTAATGTAGGCTCCGCCAAGTGCCTCTACAGATGCACAACACACTTTTGAACCAAATATCATGGTGCAAAATGGAGAGCGCGCAAAACTTGTCACTTGAAAGCGAAAAACAGTGTTTGAGATTCGTTGCAGCAGATTCAAGCAGCTGTAGTTATGTACTTGTGTTTGTGCTAGAAACATACAAGAAATATTCTTCTAGTGTGCAACTCATTGGATGAGTTCACATTAGGGCTGGGCGATAAAACGATAACGATAATTATCGCGATATAATTTTTCTCGATAAAACGATATCAAGAGTTCGATAAATGTTCGATAATGTTTTTGCGCCAAAAGCGGAACGAATCTCATTTGAACCGCGCGCCACACGGACCGTTTATCCGCTCGGCTCAAGGTCCAAACGGCAGCGCGAGCGCGAGCTCGAGCTCACTAGAGCAGACGCGTTTACTCTAATCGGTCACGAGATACAGTGAGAAGGGCTTGAATTCAGCGAGGAACAAAAATGTCTCAGTGATGATTTAATTTTAAACCAGTTTAAAGGCAGATAAACAGCGCTGACGAACAGGAGAAACACTGTGCGCAACGATACAGTCAGAAGCTTCTCCGTCTACACATTCCCATCATTTACCACGGATTTACTGTAACGTTAGCCTAGTAATATTAACTGCACCATGAAATGTGCGTGGGATATATATATATATATTGAATGAATTGTATAATATTATTAATGTAGACAATGTATTAAGGGACTAATGGAATATAATTACAGTTTTTAATAATGTATTTAGGCTACTGGTTTTCATAAATACCATAAAGTTACATTTTATCTGTGGTTATCATGATCTAAATGCATGATGCTGGATGACCAATGGTTAATTTAAATAAAACTAAAGAATATTACATTTTAGCAAATAAAAATAATGTTGTTACTTTTTTTTAACAGATGTTACTGTTTTTGTTAATGAACATAAATTATATATAGTTAAATCTGCATCCTAACTCAAGCTAATACTACTGAAATAAAGATATTTATTTTGTTAAGGAAAAATGACAAATGTTTGAATGTTCTACCTTGGATTTGTGAAATGTTCCCCTGTTTGGCAAGTGTTTGTCATGATATGTTCTGACAATAAAGTGTAGTTTAAAAACGCAACGCTCTGATTTCTACAGCTTTCACTTAGGAGTAAAAATCTGTCTTTAAACTTGAAATAAATAAAGATTTGACATTTATCGATAATTATCGATATCGACTGATATAAAAAAAAATATCGTGATATTTTTTTTGGGCCATATCGCCCAGCCCTAGTTCACATACTGATTTGTGGATGTGCAAAATTTCTCCACGACTTCACATTTCTTGATGCGGGTGTGTGAATGCGTTTTGCACCATATTCACTGCAGCAATTGTATTAAAAATGTGAGCGTACGAGTTTCTTAATTTGTGATTTGTAGAATAGGATTTGTGAACCTGCAATGAAGAATTTGAGAAGGTGTAACTGTGTTGTGTTTGTGGGAGAGAAACAAAAGTCTACAAGTTTGCAACTCATTAAATAATTTCTCTCTATGACTTCAAATTCACTGATACACATGTGTGGCTATTCTCTACAACTACAAATCGCACTGTCACAGGTGTTCAGTTGATTTGAATCAAATATACCTCCATAATTGCTATGATCGTTTTCATGACAGTGCCATGTTTAAACTCACCTCTGAATTCAAGTGTGCTTGCGGCTTCTGTGGGGCCCCCATCACACCATGCTCCTTCCATGGACATAATCCACGTCAGCGCTGCGCAGTATCTCTCCTGAAACCCATTAACAATATGATAACTAAAAGCTGCACAACACACTATTGCCACCTAACATGAATTCATTAATGTTCAAGTGGAGAAAGACTCGCACACCTCCACTTGAACATTATTATCTCCTTAAACCCCCGCACCCTCCATCAACAACTCAAATAAAGACATTTTTAAACCGAAAAATTGCTCAAAAATGACGTTCGAATATTCCCTCTAAAAAACAATCAAACATATATTCGAACATTTGGTTGGGCATTTTGTCAATGACGCGCATTACGTCAATAACAGGACAAATTAATACAAAGAGACATAACTACTTGTATAGGTAGTTTATTTAAGTTTAAACCTATTTGACAACGTATTACCTACACTAAAACAAGCAAATCAACTAATGGCTAAGACCGCAGAGCATCTCACTCTCGCTCGCTGGCACTCTCTCTCTCGCCCTCACCGCTCTCTGTGCATAGCAGCTAACGTTAACGGTTTAAACTAACAACAACAACAACAATAAACAAATGTTGAATGCTGATCAAGAGTTTTGTGCAAGCAATTTAAGGGCGCGACTCTTGTCCCAAATATAGCAGGCTTCATTCAGTGATTGAAACAAATATTATTAACATTAATTGAAGTTTTACAGTAACAAGTTATATAGAACCGACATTGAACGCTCCGAGCGAGCTGTGCTGTGCTAACTTAACGTTAAACATGAAACTTTTCCTTGGCGTGAAACGGTAACGTTAAATAATCAAACCAGTGGGAGCCTGCAGTGCATGAAAGTGCTGTAGCTATCTAACCTAAGTTACCTTATTCATGAAATATCCCAGGCAGCGCGCCCATTCGGAAAGCAGACAGCCGCGCCTCTGCTAAGTTACCACGGCGTGTTTTTCCACATTCGAATATTAATTTTCACCTTCGAAATTCTGTTTTTAAAACTATTCGAATTTAGAATATTCGTTGACAGCCCTAAATGACAGTCGAGCTAGCTAGCCAATCCATCCAAACAGTGAAAGAACCACGTTGACGTTACTTCAGGCAGATTAAAAATAGCATTCATTTGTGATGAACAAGATAAGTTAACGCTAACGTTAGCAACTACCAGTAACGTAACGTTACATACCTGATTTCAATGGACTGATGGAGGAAGAGACGCGTTAATAACGTTAGCTAACTTATCATAAAAGCACCTATTTCTGCCCATGCCCTATTTCAGCTGTTTTCAGCCTAACGTATAACTTACAGCTGACTTTATGTTAGCTAATCAAAGCAGACAAAACCGTCACCATCCACTCAGATATGCAGAACTAATAACGTTATATCTATGATATAAAAATACATAGGGTAACAGTAACGTGAAGTGAACTTACCTTCGTCCCAGAATGTTTGCTGCTTCTTTTTTCGTCTTCTTGAATGATGGCTTAGTCCCAGAATGTTTGCTGCTTCTTTTTTCGTCTTCTTGAATGATGGCTTAGTCCCAGAATGTTCGTTTAGAACTAACCGCCTAAAAATTCAAAATTCAGTCCGCGGTGAACCCATGATGCAACGCGGTGGCTGTAAAATCATTGTAAAACTCCGCGTGTACAGTGTAGTTACAATAAAAATACAGGACTGTCCAATAATTTCCCATGGTGCATTGCCGTTTACAGTAAAAACACAAATACAATACATTGTTGTAATATTTACTGTAGAAATTACATCAATTGCTAACAGTGCAGAGTGAAGCATGGGGTGGATCAGTGATGGTTTGGGCAGCAATATCGTGGCATTCCCTACAGTGCTTGATGGGCGCGTCACTCTAGACAGTAAAAGAAATGGACACAGCGACCCCATAGACTTCAACGGAGAAAAGTGAAGTCAATTAGAAGCACTCACTTCTGAGTTTAGCTGAGCTTAGATGTGACGTGAGAAACCTGTCTGACAGTTGTAAGCCTTAAGCTGTGCCAAGAGAAATCGGAATCATTCCCTTCCGAATCTTGCATTAGTATTAGCTGTCCATGAGCTAGCAGCAGGATCAACTTTATCACTCTCTATGGGCTTCTCCTTTGACTTTATCGGACTTTATGCTTCCACGTCCCCCACGATTGCCTGCAAGCTTCTCCTCCTGTCTATACAGTAATTTCTCTACTGTGCGACAGAGAGTTGCGTGGTTATGACGCAATCTTTAGCCTATTTTTACAAAAACGGCTTCTACGGGGCCATAACGTAAGATACAAGGTAATTGAGCATTTTATACATTGTCGTGTTTCTTTTTAAATAAATAATGGACAAATGGAGTCTCTAAATGCCTCAGATGTAAAGTTATTCGCTGTCAAAGTGACCCCAAAATAAATGGGAGTCAATGGAACGCTAACAGCAGGTGATGGCTAGTCAATGGCTGCCCCAATGGAAGGTACGCTTTCCGGGTGCTTTATTACCCCCTTGGCGTCACTGCCAAGGACTGCCGAACCATTCTAGAGGACCATGTGCACTAATGGTTGAAACATTTTACCCTGAAGGGGGTGCCGTGTATCAGCATGATAATGCACCCTATACGTAGCAAATGTTGTAATGGAATGGTTTGATGAACATGAAAGTGGAGTTAAACATCTCCCATGGCCTGAGCAGTCACCAGATCTAAAAAAAAAAAAACATTTGAGCCACTTTGGGGTATTTTGGAGGAGCAAGTCAGAAAATGTTTTCCTCCACCAGCATTGCAGAGTGAACTGAGGTCTCATTTATAAAACATGTGTATGCACAGATTTGATCTTAGAGTGTGTGTACGCTAAAATCCAGGCCAATGTTCATATGTATAAACAGTCTTTGATCTGGAAAAGGGTCTAAGCAGACCCTAAGCAGAGTCGGAGTACTGCAGGTATTTGGAAATCTAAGCACATCTTGCTGTTCGTCAATGTCAATTAAAGGATTAGGATGTTGACTTGTGCTCTTTTATGTTAATGACATTAATTAGGCGGTGTTTACAAAATCTTAAACCATTCAGCTGCAGACAATTTCAAGATAATTTACAATTTATAAATTTAAATTTTTTTTGTGTGTACGTTCGTTCTTTGAATCACACATACGCACATTTGAGAAACGATCATAAGATCAAATGTAAGACGGTTTCTGGTCTCAAACGGAGGCCTTACACCATACTAATCAATTATTGTGGTCTAACCAAGTGTTTCAGTTTCATTGCCCAACCCCTGCACATACTGTAATTATTACAGTTTCATTACACTTTTTGGTCTGTTACTCTCTCGATAAGAAAATAAAGCAGTTGAATGCATAACCTTGCCTCTTTTGTAGGCATAAGTTAGATGAAGTCCTGTTTTTAGCATGTATATCTCGGCCTTGAGGTGTGAATGTAGGGGTAATGGTTTTATTCTCTTCATCTCTCAAAAAAATCTAAAAACAAGCACAGATAAGAGGACAGTAACACATTTTTAATGCTCATATGAGAGAGAAAGTCAAGGTAAAGGCCAAGCAAGAGAATTTACACAATAATAACCAACCTTTGGCTCAAAACCTTTTTTTCACATTTTCTTATGAAAACATAAGTGGTGTTTGGTAAAGGTGTTACGAGTGCCCCATATTTTGTAATATGTATGTTTCCGTTGTGGTTGCTATGTCATTGCTAGTTGGTTGCTGGGTGGTTGTTAGGATGTTGCTAGATGGATGCTAGGATGTTCTAGGAGGTTGCTATGACGTTGCTAGGTGGTTGCTAGGGTGTTTGGGTGTTTTTTGGATGCACTAATGGTTAGTATAGTACTGAAGTGCTCTGGGTGGTTGCTAGGATGTTCCAGGAGGTTCCTATGACATTTCTAGGTGGTTGCTAGGGTGTTCTGGGTGTTTTTTAGGTGCACTAATGGTTAGTACTATAGTGCTCTGGGTGGTTGCTAGGGCACTGTTAATTCATTGCTTCTAATTAAATAATATCATTTCTGTTTGCTAGGACGTCACTATGCAGTTGCCAAGATGTTTTGAATGCTCCTTGTTACATGGTTACAGTATGTTTCCAATGTGGGCTGGGTAGTTACTAGGGCATTGCAAGATGATTGCTAGGACATTGCTAAATAATTGTAAGGGTGTTCTGAGTTGGGTCTAGGGCATTGCTAATGGGTTGCCTGGGTGTTCTGGTTGGTTGCTAGGGTATTGCTAATTGGTTGCTAGGGTGTTGATTTGGTAACATGTTATTTGTGGTTACCAGGGTGTTCTGGGTGGTTGCTAGGGCATTGTTAACTGGTTGCTATGGTGTTTGTTTGCTAAGTGATCTTAGTGGTTGCCAGGGTGTTTTGGGTGGTTGCTAGGTTATTGCTAAATTATTGCTTGAGTGTTGATTTGCTAGAGTGTTCTTGGTGGTTGCTTAGGTTTTCTGGATAGTTGTTAGGATGTTGCAAGATGGTTGCTTGGGCATTGATAATTGGTTGCTAGGGTGTTGGTTTGGTAACATGTTATTTGTGGTTGCCAGGGTGTTTTGGGTGGTTGCTAGGGCATTGCTAAATTATAGCTTGAGTGTTGATTTGCTAAAGTATTCTTGGTGGTTGCTTAGGGTTTCTGGATAGTTGTTAGGATGTTGCAAGATGGTTGCTTGGGCATTGACAATTGGTTGCTAGGGTGTTGGTTTGACAGAGTGTTCTTGGTGGTTCATAGGATGTTCTGAATATTTGATATGGTGTTCTGGATGATTGCTAGGACCTTGCATAACTCGTAACTTGAGATATCCTTCATATATTACAAAGAGTTTAATACTCTCAGGGGGTTTGTTCAAATTCATAACTCTGTATGAACAATAATCATTGTGATACTTGCCTTAGCAACCAACTTGCCCGACCAGTCCCATCTAAGTGCATTTTCAACAAGAAGGCAGTGGGTTTCTGTAGCCGTCACAGAAGTGAATATGTGAAGAAGTATGTGATTGCTGAGGGACTTGCTTTGATTCAGAGCAGCTCCCTGCGCATATAGCCATCTGCGGCCCAGTGAATCGAGGGGGGTTGATTCTCAGACTAGATTTACGGCAGCACACGCTCACTTCACAGACTGCTGGGCTGGGCTTGTGTATATCATATGGAGCAGGGACACAATAGTGCTATGTATCTTGCACATGCCGTGAAGAGTCAAAGTTAAAGCTTTCAAAAATGAACAATAAACAAACCCAACAGGTGCACAGAATTGTTACTGTGTAGAATATACGAGCCTGTCTGTGAATACCAGTAATAAATTTGCTTTTATGTTCCAACCAAAAAAAGAGAGAGAAATGTTCATGCTCGACCAAACAATGTTATCATTAACAATGTCATCAGCAAGTATAGCTTTTAACCCACAACAACTTCAAAGTTAAAAATAAATAATAGGAAATTATATTTTGCGTAAAGAACACAGGCCTTTTTTTCTATTCTAACATTTTAATGACTATTTAATCCCTAGATTCTCATTAGAGGACATTGCAGCTATTTTACTTGATTTTGATTTATTATTTCCATTACTATAAATTATTCTTATTAGATTTGCATTACTGTAATAAAATAATTTTGCTATTCAATTTGTTAGGGCGATACACTCTTCTCATTTAAATAAGCATAATTTAATAAATATATACTACCATAATGTATATATTCTTTACAATGTAAATAAATGAGTGCTGTCAAATTTATATATATGTGTATATATTTTATGGTCACATTATACATTTATATATAAATACAAATTATATACTGTATTTACAAACTTTTATGTTAGATGCGATTAATCACGATTAATCGATTTAAACAGAACTAAATTAAATATTTATTGAATAAATATTAATAAATAAATATTAATAAATGTCTTGATGTAAAAAAAAGTTGTAATAGCCTAGTCATAAAAACAGACTTCATTTTCTTTATGAAAAATACATTTTCATATTTCTTTTGATTATGGGATGAAATATAACCTTGACTAGTTTCGTGAGATTTATGCAGTATCAAGGCAGGGACAAAATATCATTTGAATACTTTATTAAATAATTATAATCAAACTGAAAAAAGAAATTCCACCATCAGAAGTCCCATTTTTCACAACTTTTTTTTTTCTTTTCAAGTTTTAGAAACAACAGCATCACTCTGTGAGCTACAATATATGCATGTGTACTACTTCCAGAGAAAAAAAAGCACAACCCTCTGGACTGCGCTGTGCCTACAAGAGCACAGGAGGTTTCAGAAGCTACACCCAGGCTGATAAGGAGAGTCCAGGAGCTATATAACCACAGTCCAGAGAGCTTTTGTGCACAATTAATGAGCTCAGTCCAAAATAATCCAGATTGGCTTGCTCAATGAAAGGCCTTTGTGGCACAGCATACTGTTCGTCCGTTTGAAGATGTCAAAGAAAGCTGATAGATAGTAGAAATAAATTGATGTCTACCAAGACCAGAATACCATTTGTGCTGAAATAGAGGTGAAGACAGGGGTGGAGAGATGATTATTGAGACTGCGTCAAAGTCTTTCTGATGAATTGGTTAAAGCTGGTGTGTATAGTTTAATGTGCAAGTTGATTCCCACGAAGATCACAAACATTGTCGCTCATTGAATGAACTTATTGGCACAGTAACATTGACTTAACCAATGGTTAAAGGTGGGACTAAATGCTTGTCTGACCAATGGCAGATATTTTCACAATTCCATTGGTGGAGATTGGTGCAGAAATGACACACAGCAGCTTTAAAACATGTGTTAGTGACTGCATGATAGCCTCAATTTCATGATCGCCACAGAGGAAATGACAACAGCAAAATGTCTGTCGCTTTCTGTTTGGCGAAAGCATGCTTGTCTGACTCCCTTCACCCTGACCCTCACACTTCAACAGCCCTGGCTGTAGTGTATGATGCCTTAGCACTATCAAAGCTGGATTTCTTTTCTATAAATATCAGTATTCAGAGCAAAGGTACCAAGTATAATTGCCAAAGTGCACAGAACAAGCTGTCACTGAAACAACCACATCAAAAAACGACAACACTGTTGACATATTTCCCAAACCTGGGATGAGCTGATAGGATCTTTTTCAGTAAAAAATAAT
The DNA here is from genome assembly GCF_949152265.1 of Phoxinus phoxinus. Taxonomy (NCBI): domain Eukaryota; kingdom Metazoa; phylum Chordata; class Actinopteri; order Cypriniformes; family Leuciscidae; genus Phoxinus; species Phoxinus phoxinus. Next base: position 13,231,556 of record NC_136894.1, read on the forward strand.
AATTATCATTATAATAAGAACACAAACAAAACATTCTGGAATTTCCTTTTAACCTTAAACTGAAATACAAAATGAAAAGAAAAAAAGGATAATTAATTTTAAAAAAGAGTCAAGTTTACATGTACACCACCACAGCAGCAATTCCTGAATGATATACATGCAGTTTTTTCAGTAACTTCACATTGATACAAGCAACATATTTACACCACACTAGTTATGCTTCTGTCTCTGCGGTGAGAGACTCTACATGGCGTTCCTTTTGTATTCTACATACATTTAGCAGCATAGAAAACATTGATAAAGTAGCCATGACTCATAGAGTAACGGCGAAGCCTACTCAACATCCAGATCCTGAGTGTCCAAATAAAGAGCCACATGTTGTGTAGTGTCTTAATTCAGTAGTTTTAAACTTGAGAATAGGACAAGACAGTCATCCCATCCATAAGTTTCTCTCTGTCTAATGACAGAAGTTTTCTGCGATGGACAATCCATAGCGATGTGAGGTCTCTGTGTGCTTGTCACATTAAAAATCTCCACGTACAGCAGTCTATGAAGCGTTTGAGGTGTAATGAGGACGCTTGTGCAAGCACGTCCTTCAAAGGTTGTTTGCACGCGGTTCCAGGTCCATTTGATTGACTGGCAACAGAAGAAATGATTCTGCCAAACAGTAGCATTGATGGAGTGGAGAAAATGGCTCATGGGATATAATTATTCTAGCCTGAGTAAATTAAAGTTTTCGTCTCGATAATCAATCCTTTTTTGAGTCACGGCTTTCCTTGTGGGTCAGGGCTTGTGTGTATGTGTGTGTTGTTAACAAAGCGGACATTTTCAATATCTCAAAATTTTAGATATACAGTTTCTATCCAAAACAAGGCACAAACGTTTCACATCAGAAATATTTATCACCATTCATTACAAGTTCAGAGCAAGTATGGAAACTAGAATACTTGCTGCCTTCAAACCAGCTCACAGGAACGCCACTAATGCCGTATTTATGAGTAGAAACCCGTTGCTTTCAAAGTTGAGGTCGTATCAATGAAAGAATCATGACTATATTTATCATAATAAGCTGTCATTTTGAATATACAATTCATTTTGTGTAATGATGATGAGGATTAGCAATAAAGCCAATGAGTTACACATTTTGTGCTTCCTTTATATTGTCAGGAAGTGGGGAGGGGGGGAAAGGAAATAAATATGCGTAAAACATCCATTTTATTCTAACCAAAAGCACTTGAACGTACATCATGTCATAAAACTTCATAATTAGGAACTTCCCCGGAGAACTTGAAGGCAGCAAATATTCCAGAGAAATCCCAGAGCTTCAGAACACAATGGAGGGAATCAATGGAGAAAGAGTTCCAGCAGAGGAGCATGGAGACGAGCCAGACACGAGAGTGTGAGAGCAAACAGTCCTAGTTGGAAACACAGCAGACAACACATCGCGCAAGCCCATTGCTGAGGCTGCGCACGCTAGCAATACAACAACGGCGCTCTGTCAACGCTCTCTGTACACAATAGGGGCAAACTAAATCACTTTAACCAGGGCGAGGAAAACAAGTGATATGTTTGTGAAAGGCGAGAAGGATGGGGGAATCACAGCGGATCAGGAGAGATATTTACACCCTATAGTATGCCAATTTTTTGTCTATGGCCACAAGTTCCTTTAAATAACATCATCCCCTGAGGCTGAAATGGATATGTAGATGCATCAACTCTCTGTAGGTTTGTATCTCTTGCTCTATGCCACTGTGTTTAGCAGGGAATAATTACTGTGACCACAAAGCAAGCCTGTGGGGGTCACAAATTAAGACTGCTAGGAAAACAACTCGTGCTTAGAGTGTACGTGGTCATATTTCAAATTGTGTTCTCATAGTAGCTGTACCTGCTATAGTATTACACTATGCAAATGCACTTTAAAAAAAAACATTAATTTGCATATCTGCTAAAAGTTATTTTGCCCATTGAGAACATTAGCTTATAGATGCTTCAAAGCTAAAGAACATGAAATAAAAGCCACAACAACTCTAAGCTGGATTTTGTGAGGTCTCTACCCTTGTGAAAAGGAAGTACACTTCAGCATATTCAATTAAAATGTGTTATAGTCTGATATACAGTATATATTATAGAAATATACAAGGTTTATAAATGCTTGTCAATAGATTTGGTAGTACTTTTTAAGCATAATTCAAATTGTACCGATTGTATGTATGTACTTGTCATGCACTTAAACATATTTGTAATTATACATTACAGAAGTGAAATATAATTTAAAATATAGCCTACTTTAAAGTACAACGTTTAATTTTGCGTTTAATAGTGTAAGAAAGTGTACACTTGTGCACTTTTGTTCCATTAATATTAAATTATATTATCTGCAAGAACAATACAAACATATACTTTTTAGATTTTAAGTACACTTATTGTGCATTCAATAAAATGAAGCACACTTCTTTTTCACAAGGGTAAACCATTTTAAAGTGAAACCTAGTTTTTTCTTTCAATCCCTCGCAATTAAGCTTGCATTTAAGTACTTGTTAAAAGTTCACTATTCTGTTTTGCCATGTTTGTTGCATAACATCTGTTCAACACACAGTCAAAATACAAGATGTGTCTTTTTTGTTAGTTTCAGGAAGAGAAATCTCTTCTGATCAATGGCGTTTTGTTATTGTGGCATTTTCAGTTCACTCGGTCTAATTGCTGGCAAGGATCAAGAGCGGATTAACGCTTCGGCGTGAGGGAGAAGTTGCATGCATATGCACATGCGTATCAGTGCGTTTGCGATCCCTAGCCTGAAAATGTATGCATAGTGGTCACAGGTTGTTTGAGTGAGCATGTGCACGTATATGAGAGCGTGTGTGGGCTGAAGTATGCGTTTAGAGTCGACTTTTGCGAGGGAGTTGGAGTATGGCACCCATGACCCTGCCTTAAAACTCTACAATAAGATTAGCGAGTGCTTGCCGTGCCACATGCTCTTCTGTCTGACACCTGAAACCGTGGCATCTGTTGTATCTGCATGTTTTATCTATTACACGTTTTATTATTTTTGCAAGTAGCTTCAGAGGCAGGTGGCTTTGATGGACGTATACAAACTTTTTTTTTTAGGAATAATGTGCACTGATGAATCGTGCAAAAATAAGACCATGAGTGTATGTAAAGTAGGGTCAATTTTGATTTCATGTTGACCTTAGAGCATAGAAATCTGATATTTCAAAGAAACTGAAAAACTCTAAAGAGAGAAGATGCAGACACAAGTAAACAACAGTGGTCTGACACTAAGACTAAATCTATCTTTAGAGAATCCAGGCTTCTTTGTTTAAATATTTGCTCTAGAGGGATAGGACTTTCTTATAGACTCATTAAAACCGGATACAAATTTTCAATGACACTGCACTGCTACGTACTGTAGATGCCAAGACATGCAAGACAGAACATATATTAGTGTGTATGGCCTACATGGATTAGCCATTCAACCTATAGAGCTGGCGAGCAAAGAGAGGCATTGGGAACTGTGTGTATGTGTGTGTGACACTAATCTGTTAATCTTGTTAATGCCTTTGCAGCTGGTGCCCTAACGTCCAGCACATGAAATAAAGGAAGGACAACACACAACAACCAACAGCTGTTGATGCTCACTGTTTGCTGCCCATCACACACACACATACACATACACGTGCACTCCCACTAAAAGTTTCGCTGTTGTATGGTTTCTGTTGCAGTTTCTCTCAGACTAAATGTTGAAAAAGTAGAGGAAGCGAAAGGTTTAGCAAAGGAATCGTACCTACTTCTGAAAAAGGCTGGTTTTGACAAAAGCATAACTAACAAACGTAATCTGTAGATGGACAATTACTCCCTTCAATTTGACTTTCATCCCTAAATTATTAGTATGTGTATTTTTTTAAGATTGGGGAATTGAATGAGAAAAATAAGTTGGGAACAGCCTTTGTGTAAGTAAAGGTGCCAAAAGTGGGTTTGCCATTAAAGAAGTATTTTTGGTTCCTCAAAGAACCAACAGTTCTTAAAAGCACCATTGTGTGAAGTGTGAAGAACTTATTAATAATCTAAAGAACCTTTTATGGAATGGAAAAGTCCCATGGATGTTAAAGGTTCTCCATCAATGCCAACAATGAACCTTAATTGTACGAGTGTACGTTCTTTTCATGCTGTCTTTCGTCTCCTGCTGAAAAGACCACAACAGATAGTCATCAGCATGCTTCTTACCTAACGTAACCACAAAAAAGTGTGTAGTTTACCAGCTAGACCAGAAACCTAACCAACATAAACCAGCCTGGACATGTATACAGGTCTAAGCTAGTCTTTTCAGCAGGAATATGTTGCATCTTTCTGTTTCTTGCTGAATTTTCAGGAAAAGGGAGACTTGTAAAAGTCCCACTGTTTTGTGACAAGGCATATGGGGGGCCAGAATGAAGGTGAGGGATGCTGACGGTGTCACTTTCGCAGAGAAAATCTGTTATGTCCTCTTTTCACCGATCCAGAACTCTAGCGTAGTCCTGCAAAGCGCAACCTCCTTCGCTCTTCAGATCGGCGAAGATCTGCGTGAAGAAATGCGGGTCTGCGTTGATGCGCAGCATCTTGGCACTGGTGACGTCGATAATGGCCAGACAACGGTCCCAGAATGCCTCTTTACCCGCCTCCACCAGGAAGGGCTTGAGCGGGTATGAGATCTCGTTCCCCATGTAGGAGTAGGACAGGTACAGACAGGTCAGTAGAATTGCTTGGAGCTCATGCTCTGAAGACACCACGTCGCCATCCACCACGTCACGGCACAGCATGTACACAAACACCACGTTGGCTGGGGTCACAAAGGCCTGGTCCTGCCAGCCCTGGAGCAAGAGTGACCGGTCCACAGCCCGCAGCCACAGAACCGGATCTGTGGGGGAAAGGTGCTTGAGCCGATAGCAGCGGCCACACAGAAAGTCGCCCAGGCAGCGAAGCAGCTCACTAGTCGAGGCCTGGACGATCACACGCTTGGGTGTGGAAGTGCATGTAGGCGCGATCTTCTTAACAGAGGAAATCTGCTGCGGTTTTCCGTAACCCAAGCCCAGGCCTAGACCCGCTGGACCCTCATAGCTAGTGAGATTGGCGCAGGAGAGAGACTTTTTCACATTTTCGTGGTTTAGGTGCAAGACTGGATCCTTTTGGTAGATGTTATTATTGTTGAGAGGAGCCCCAAAAGCGCCATGACCTCCAGGATAGGCTTTTTTGGACTCACCCCGCTTCTTGGTGGAGGCCACCAGCCGTTTCCAGGTGAGAGCGGGGAGGAAAATGGAATGGCGTTTGAGGTTGCGGTCCTTTTGAGTGTTCAGCGAGCGGCTGCTCAGGCTTGGGTAATGGCTTAGAGAACCGGGCCGGTCGTCATAATAACCAGGTTTTCGAGCACCCGGCGAGAGGGATAGTACGGTACCCATGAGTCCACTGAGGTGGTGAAGCGACCAGCAGTGTGGGTTAATGTGGCTCACAAATAAAGTGCCTCACTGTTTGAATGCTGGAAGGTCAAGACTGGGCTGGTGAGGGGCACGGATGAGTTCCTGAGAAGATTATATGCAGAGCATTATAATAAATAAAGGACACTTTTAAATGACAGATACACATTAATGTAAATAAAGAGAGAACACTATGACATGCAGTTTTGGGAAACACGAATGAACTAACAATGAAAAGTATTTTTGCAGCATTTATATTGGTAATTTTCATCTATAATTATTAGGGGTGTAACAATGTATCGTGTCACAATTTATCGCAATACAAAAATAGTGGATAGTGGCAATCTGTATCGTGTATAATTTACCCAAAATGAAAATTACTGTTTGAAAAAATTCAAGTTTACAGAGTTTTAGTGTCAGTACTACATTAATATATATGTATATATATATATATATATATATGTGTTGAATATGTATAATAATGCAATGGGGGAATATTTGTGGGTCCTGATAATGCCAAATGTCTTGTTTTCAGTAAAAAGTGTCCTACATTATTGTATTATCTAGTCACTGACAGAGTGTAAGCATATTCGTCTAAAATAATTCTGTATTTTCAGCTTCAGAATTATAAATATTTTTATTCTGGTGTCACCGTTTCATTTAACCCCAATGTAATACCAAATTTAGCATTTTAATCAAGAGTACATTTTTTGTTAACCTTTTATCAAATGTATCGCAATATTATCGTATTGTGAGTTTAGTATAGTGATATATGTATCGAATCGTGACATGAGGGTATCGTTACACCCCTAATAATATGCATCAGTTCTGATTCTCAAACTTGATTGACTTCTTTTGGAACTGTTTACATTGAAAAATGTACAAGAAAAATACACAAACTTAAAGTGCTTTTTTTTTCTTCAGAAATGCATATATAAAGAGCTATATATAAAAAGCTGAACAATAATATATTTTTTTGTAATGAAAAAAAATCAGGCAAATGTTTACCACCATGTATAAAATAATGGCAAATATTTAAGATTCTCCACTATTTCTTTCGGTCACAAATAAAGTCAGTTTGTTTCTAACCTTGTTAATTTATTTATTTTATCATCATTTACTTATCCTCGTGTTGTTTCAAACCTTTCTCTTTATCTGTGGAAGATTGAAAAAGGAATATGTAGCCTACTGATGCATTCAAGATTCAAAAGGAACAAAATATGCATAAAACATTTTAAATGTTTCCAAAGAGTGATCCACGCGATGTGTTATATCTGACTCTTCTGAAGCAATGCAATAGTTTTGTGTGACAAAAAGATTGAAATATGAAACAATCTTGTTATTTGTCCTGTGTAGCTCTCCTCATAATAATTTACAGAAATATTATTTGAGTGAGACTCGTGAATGAATCACAAATTCGTCTGTTCTTTTCAATGGATCAGTTGAACAGTTCACAAAACGGATCTGAATGATTCGTTCACAAATCAGACTCACTGACTTAATCATGCAGTCGTAGCAGTTACAGCTCAGAGGCAGGGGAATATTATCAGTAGGCTAATATAATGACTTCCATTTCGGTCTGTTCCTCACACAAAGTAACTGGTTTCAATTACATTAGAAGAGAAGTTGTATATAAACAAGGTTTGTTCATTTTATTATTAGGCTATTATTTGATGGTGTTTTTGTGTCCGCTTTGAAGCTTGAAATCTCGGCAGTCCCCATTCAATTGCATGAAAATTAGAAAGAAAAAGTCGCACGGTTTGGATCAACACGAGACATTTTTATTCAATTGTAAAAATCGATCAAATTGCACTGTTCTCAGAATTTTTTGTAGATAAAATGTGTTTGTTACTTGTTGAGAGAACAGGCAAAATTTGACCCACTTAACTTGGACTGATGGTCATCTGTTCTGAACCACAACTAAAATAAACCCCTAAAAGCAAACCTCTAAACAGCTCAATTTTCTGTGTTAGGCTATTTGTTACGCATCTTTATTTTTTGCTTGATTTTACATATTACGGTCCTATAGGCTATTCATCAGAGAGAGCTGTGTTTATTAATTGTTTATTGTTTATGCTTTGTTATTAATGTTGTGAAAATATCAACATTAAAGTACCTGAATACTTGAACCAAACTGTTGTATTTGACAAGTTATTGCCACTGCAATAAAATTGGTAATTTGGTCTTAGATGCCACTGTCATCAAGAAAGTTTAAATAAGGATTCTCACTCTGAGATCCAATTTAATCTATTTTGGCTTTACATTTACATTAGTAGCAATGGTCACTGTACTATTTAGGTTATCACTATTAGGTGACAGTGTTTTGCTCACCTGTTCGGAGGACATCAGTGGATCGCATCAGTTCAACCCTGCGTCTTGACTGCGTCCTGCACATCACACGCACGCGCTGAAACGCGCCGCACGCGCTTACTGCATTAATGTTTGCATTAAATCCTTCCGTCGCGCAACTAAACCCGAATCTGACAACATAGTAAACTAAAGCGCATCCAACAGGAGCTGTTCTGTGTCCGCTCCAGTTAAAAACAAAGTCGTTCAGGTTCACTGATGTCGTTCCTTATCAAATATTATCCAGAAACGCTGCTTAAGTGTCCTCATTTGAAGTTGCGCGAATTAATTTGAAGAAGAGGATTTACACCATAAAACTTTCACGGCATTCCAGTTCCATCTCTTATGCACTTTGAACAAACAGCTGATGAATCCGAGTAGCCTATGTTTGGGCCAGTTACAGAAAATCCGCCAACAATATATCCTATAAATGCAAAGGCGCACGCATGTAGGCTAAGTCTTTATAATAGAGACTCCAGTCCTGGTATTGACAGCAGGAGTTTGTGCTCTGGTCCTCTTCGCTACACATCAGGCTTTCTGCTTTCAGCGGAGACTCCTCCTCGCGACACGTGACCTCCTCCTCGTCAGACTGACTGGCACACAACAGCTCTGTAGATCATCATGAACACATGTAGAGCCCAATAGGTAAACAGAAATACTACATCAGCCCCATATATATATATATAAATATATCCTCCTAATATAATATATATTATATTAATAACGTGTACAAACGTTAGACCATTGGGCTAATTATTTTTCTTTTACTTGGAATGTTACAGTTTTGATTAAATAGGCTATTTCTAAAGTATTTACCTATTTTTTTACAGTCTATGGTATTTACCCTATAAAATATTGATCCATGCACATTTTTTTATTCATATACCTTCGTAATTTTTAATCAAAATAACTTCCCATCCTATAAGCAGCACAACTATTTTCAACATTGATAATAATAAGAAATGTTTCTTGAGGAGCAAATCAGCATATTATAATGATTTCCGAAGGATCATGTGACACTGAAGACTGGATGATGATGAAAATTCAACTTTGCCATCACAGATATAGAAATATATTAAAATAGTTTTTTTTTAAAGTAATATTTCTCAATATTATTATTTCACGTTTTGATGATGAAAAACTCGATGAGGCCACACACACACACACACACACACACACACACACACACACACACACACACACACACACACACACGTATAGGTTTAGGGGTTAGAATATACAGTTTGTACAAAAATCATGTATGCAATGTCTTCATAAAACGTGTGTGTGTAGAACTACACTCTAAAGCTGAAATGCAATTTAGCCTATAGGCCTTACTAATAAGCTACTGTATACTGTCTCATAATTAATTGAAAGGCATGTTACAATTGTGAGCTTTTCATATAAAAGTGAACAAATATCTCAATGTAGGATCTTTCTAAGGTTGTGCGTCTTCCGGCATAGAGAGAACAATTGCCCCTTGTTGAGTAATAACAGCATAAGATGGTCACTTGATTACAAAACGGCTCAGCAAATACAAATGTTCCTCAGAAAGAGTGAGTTGGAACAACTCAAGCTCACAGGTGCCCAGTAAGTGTTTTTTGTCAGAGTAGACATTTTCACCATTCAGCAAACAAGTAATTCTGTGTGGTTGCTGTTGCACATGCTTCCCCTTCGGCCTAAGAAGGATTTATGAGCAGGGTTCAGCACATGGCAGTTCATGTATTTGCTTCAGATCAGTGTGTTAGTGAATGGGCATGGAGTGTGCAGTTTGCAATGATAAAGGAGCTGTGAGGAAATCTCTCTCTCTTTTTTTTTTGGTCTTCATACTGTACCTGTTGTCATGCAATTTCACGTGCTGTTTGTGTTCGAGCGGTAAAATGCAAGAGAGATATTGATTTGCAAGAGAGTGAAAAATGTTTTTCTTCCTTTTTTCAAAAAGGTTGGTAATGGGGTTGGTTGGTAAATAAGAGTAACTTTGGAAATGGAGCTACTCAGATTACAGTCCTTAAACACTACAGCACATTTGAGTGAGACTGACAGATAGTGGACATGAATAGTGACTTGTGACCACTGAATTTGCAATCTCAAAGACAGTGAAATCAAGTGAGTAAAACAGACTGCCAGAGATGTGTTTGTTTTCTACAGTTGTATTTTACACTCAGGTATATGCTGCCCTCTAGTGGTCAAAAGCTTTTTGACAAATCAAAAGGATTTGAACTCCAGACGCTGCTTTCTCTGCTCTATGGAATGAGATATAAAGAAATTACATCTGATATCATATACCATGGCCAGACATTTGAATGATTGCCTTGGCAAATATGTAAAGGAAAAGGGTTTCACCACTTACAAATAGTAGCTACAAAATAATTTTAAGAAATTATTGAAATAAATAATTCCAAATGTCAATTGCTGAAACATAAACACACCTAGTGTTGTTCCATTTCTTTTGCAACAACAGAATATTTGTTTCAAGGCACATAATGCTATATGGTGAATTTAATGGGAATATATAGCCTATATATATTCCCATTAAATTCACCATAGCATTATGTGCCTTGTTTATTATGTGCCATTATATATTCCCATATATATAAGCTACATATATATACACAATGTGACCCTTTTTTCATAATCTGGGACACAATGTATTTTTAAATCTGGGACACTCATTCAGAAAAGCCTGTATTACTGTAATGTATCCAGTTCAAGCCTGTTTGACCATAAGCGAGAGAGCATGAATGACGAATAAGTGAAAGAGGAGAAAGAAGGACATTAAACTGACCTTGTAGTATGTTCTATACAGAAGTTATAAAAATCCTTTTTATGAATGCTAAGTATTGAATAAATGTATGTAGTAGGGGAAAACCTAGATGCTTATTTATTTAAAACATTGTAATGACATTTAAAACATGCTCTCACACTTTTGTTAAAAAAAATAAAAATAAAAAATTTGTATTTTATTATAGCCTATGTACATCGTAAACATACAGTAATATCTAAGAAATAAGAAATAATTACTCTCCTAACATGAACCATATTGTTTTTTCTCCTGTCTCAGTGACATCAGATCCATAAATCAAGTGATCTGAGTCAAACGGCAACCCAGTTATAATATAGAAATGTTTAGATAGACTAAATAGAGCAAAAATGTTCCTCATGAGCCAATTTCCAAGATTAACCTCATTTAGCCTATGTGATCAAGTTTCTCTTTCATTGGTTGAAAATCTAAAAGAGAAAGAAACTCTTGCTAGTATTGCAAGAAATATTTGTACAGGGACAAATGTAATATTTTAAAAATGAAACACTGAAGAACACATACTGATTGATCTGAACATTGATTTAAAAAAAAAAAAAGTCCTAAAATAGCCCTTTATTTTTGTTTTTGCTGCATCCACTGCGTGACAGAACGAGGCAAAAGCCAGGCAGCATAACTTATCAAAGGCTTCTAAATATTCTATCAAAATAACTGGTTTGTATCTCTGTATGATATAACATTCATACCGGTATTTTTGAATTAATTTTTTCTAAATTATTCTCATAACATTTTTTAACTGTGGAGTTCTATTTTTACATGAATATTTGAAATATCGCTCATGTCCACACCTTGACGGGTTATAATCAATATAATATCAACAAGTGTGAGTTGAGAGGTCAGATATTACATTTTGGGACAGCATCCATTTAGCACATTTGTAAAAGATATTTAAATGTCCTAATTGAACTAAAGGCTTAATCTAAGAACTGTCTGTGAAACCAGGCCTATTCCAACCGACACACATCAATATTACATTATTACACTGGATAGCATGATTTAAAGTGCATAAATCATAACAGTACAGATGTCTGGCTTAGATTTATTTTATTCTGTTAATATGTTTGAAACTTAAAACGCTAGATCGGTGAATTTTTTTAGCTTATTGCTGGCATGCCCTTGTCTTGCTTATACTCCCATGGCTTCCAATCTCACACCAAAACCAATACCAAATGGCTTATGTCTGGGATAAATCATACAAATACACCTGTTGTGCATTTTTGTAAATGTCCTTATTCGTTTTCTTCACTAAATTCTTACAGCGCACTGAATAACAAGTACATACAGTAGTAGATCACTGTCCATGGTGCTGAAATGAACTAAATAACCACACAACCACAGCCTCTGGATGAAAAACAGACGGGGAAAACCACGAGAAAAGCACAATCGCTGAATTTAATAACACATTATGGGGTTTACAATTAAACACTACTGTGTGTATTTTTAAATGTATGTAAATGTAGTTTACCTACATAAGGATATTTTTATTCTTTATATTTATTGCCTTTTTCAATTCTCAACCTTATTAATTGCTTTGAAACCGTAAGGACATTTATTCCATTAGCTTTGCGTTTTAAGGTTTGCTGATTCTCATCCGAATCGCACACAGATACCACACTCACATTTCAAGCGTACATGATGGTGCACGATGCAAACTTGTGCAGTGTAGTGTATAAATCTGATTGACAATATTTCTACCCTTCAAAATTTCACAAGATAATAAACTAATTTTAACCATGATCTCATCCTACCTCTCTGAACACACACATATACACGAACACACATGATGAGGCGATTTCAGCGCGAGGCTTATGTCCTCAGATTCATCTGCTTTTGGTACAGCATAAAGTCATCGGGTATGGAATCTGTGGAAAATACCAGGAGAAAAAAAGTCACTCTGTGACTAAAACACTGTATTGAGATGTGCCATCAATTTGAAGCTCACAGTACACTGACCATTACAATTCCGATTTTATATTTTTATATATATAGCCTAATTTTCAAATTCACCCTCAGATACTGAGATTCCATTTAGAATGCATCTCACATCATGTTACTTACCATTGCATCTATAGCCAAGATTAGACCATATGACGTTCTCCTGGGAGAAGCAGAAGACGCCCAACCGCCCTCCTCTCATAGTGGTGTCTATCACGACTCCTGAATCGGCCACCAGGGCTGTACCTTCATACAGTCTTAATCTGTCCCGTAGATATAAAGAACCCAGTCAGACTCTACAAAACGAAATCTTTCAAGTTCTAATAGTAAGAGATATGCTTGTGTGAGTCCTCATTCATCGAAAAATGTGTTGTCTATCTCTTAAAGTTAAATCAGATCAGCTCTCACCTTATGTAGCCGACCTGTGGGCGGTGAGTGAGGTGCCAGCGATAGGACGTTCTGTCCTGCCAACCCACATTTCTTGGGTCCTTCCAAAGCAAAGTAACTTCCCCTGATGTGTCTCCTGTGTGCCACAGGGCATTACGCAGATACTCACCAGGGCCTGTACGAGACTTCACTGCCTGGAAGAGTGAGGTAAAAAGAGGCAACTGTTTTCAACATCGATAATAATAAATGTTTCTTGAGCAGCAAATCAGCATATTAGAATGATTTCTGAAGGAGCAAGCATGTAATACTGAATACTGGAGTAATGATCCTGAAAATCCAGCTTTGCCATCACAGGAATAAATTACATTTTAAAAAATATATTCAGATATATTTTTTTTTACTGTATTTTAGATTACCGTAAATAAATGCTGCCTTAGTGAGCATATATATATATATATATATATATATATATATATATATATATATATTTATCTTACTGTTGCCAAACTTTTAAATATTTTTTTAATCAGGCCTTCATTATATCCCAAATCCATTTTTCTCCTCTCTTCCTCCACATTCCTTTCTCACAATCGTAAAAATGCAACACTGGCGATTTTTTGTGTATTCAATGCTTTATTTATCTGCCACAATAATGTACTACATTTGCTTTGCTTTTCTCAGCAAATATTCACATTCAATTAATTCATTAACATTAATCTGTACATCAAGTTCCTTACAAAAAATAAGTATACTTCTTTAAGCATACTTAAGTAAAGTTAAAGTATATTTTGAAGTATAGGCTACTTTATGTATTATACTAACATCAATTCACTAGTAGTATCATTGTAAGTGTCCTTTTATACTCTAAGTATACTACTATATTTCTATTTACTGGTAGGTATTCATTTTTATACTTTAAATATACTTTTCACAGTACTTTTTGTACCAGTGGACAATAAACATTTAAATACTCAGAATTAGGAACATATCTGTTTTCTTTTTAAATCAATATTTTTTAAACAATGTAAAACTATGAGAAAATACGAATTAATAGGTTACTCAATCAAAAGAGTAAACAACTACAATCCAAGTATACTTAGAATACTTAATTATACTTTTAAGTATATCTCGATCAAAAGGTTGAGTACAATTATAGGCCAAATGTACTTAGACATTTATGATTCAAGTATACTTAAGTGTAATTTACTGAGAAGTACATACAAAGTAGACAGAAAGTTTTATTTTTAGTTTAAAAGAAGTATACTAGTAGCACACTTAAACTTATTTTTTTTGTAAGGGGTGCATAATTCAGTTGCATATCAATTGACAGCCCTAATTGTAATGCATATTTTAAACTGACTTTACCTTAAGCTGTAGTCCAGGCTGAGCTGAGGCTTTAAAGGGTAAATTCTGCCAGTACGTCTGTTCTGTCTGTTTCCACATCACCACATAGAAGCTGGAAGAGTCCTGATAGCCAAAGATGAAGCCCACGTAATCATCATCAGTGGCCGTGTTTACATGGATCGTGCCCTCAAAATCAACACCATTAAATGCTGTGTAACCTAAATCAAAAATAAAGAGGTTAATAGTTGTTGAGACACAGAAATGTCAAATAATCTGTTGAAAGTGAAGTAAATGAACTGTAAAAGTCACAAAACACCAACTGTGTGACTTTTACTAGTCATTTCTGAGTATAAATTGTTATAAAGTAGGCCTAAACCATACATACATTTTTGTTCAGTGTACATACCCACAGCCAAACCAGGGTCGCTATTCATGGTCTGCACGATCTCCATTCCCTAAAAAAACACCAATGTTGCTTTTATAATACTTCAAAGTCTTTGTCTACAGTAAGTACAACAATATAGGAAAAGCTCAGAAACCAGCTGATCAAATAAAAGCCATTATAATGAATGATCACCTGATTTAGTACCAGCCAATTGGGGTCGATCTGAGCATCTCCTTCAGGGTCAAGAATGACTGTCTGGAACGCCCTGAAATCTGTCATAGTGACCTCAGCACTTTCAGGGCACGCATCCAACAAGTCACTCACCTTATCGTTGTCAAAGTCTGTCTCACACATATCACCAACTCCATTGGCTGAAAGGAGAGAAGGTACAAAACAAATATGTTAATTTCCAGACTGTGTTAATAAGACAATAAGTATATATGTGACAGGTATCTCTGGAAAAGAATACTAGCATACTGGTTACTGCTTCATAATTTTACAATCTGAAAAGTCTGTGAAATAGAACACGTTGTTTTTTAAAATGTTATACTATACTATATTGTAGTCACATAATCTCATTACTTCAGAAGTTTAGTTCAGTGAGTGTTGGTCCAGATATCTCAGAAATAAAAAGTTATTTTGCAGTTTTAACCAAATTCTGTGTAAAATGTCCCATTCCAATAAAACATTATGACCTCCGGAAGTCAGAGTCAAGCAAATATGTTTAAAGTTGTGGTTGATATTACTTTGAGTTTCTTCGTCACACTGGAAATAGAAAGCCAAGTCGAATAGATAGCATTGTGGGATATAGTATTTCGTGCAATGCGCTCTGTTACAGCACATTCTGGCAAAAATAGTAGGTCATCCAAAATTCACATACTGTGCACTGTATATATAATACTGCAGAAACAGTAAGTGTAATATGCTTTTCCAAAATACAGAATTAAGAATCAGACCATCAGCGTCTTTTTGACTGGGGTTGGGAACAAGTCTGCAGTTATCTGGGCCAGGAGGGAGGATATCTGGAATTCCATCGTTATCATCATCATCATCACACTCGTCCCCAATCCCATCATTATCCGAGTCCAGCTGAGAACTGTTGGGCACTTCAGGGCAGTTATCCCTCGTGTCCTGATATCCATCACCATCCCTACACACAGAGAATCATTTTCAGTAGGTCTTTAAACACTAAATAAGCAGATTTCTCTGAGTAATGAATTACACCAGAAATTGAAACTGACTTATACTAAAAGAAAAAACAACTATTACACTTTAAGATAACTGTGTTCTTGGGTAAAATAAACATTTATCAAAACAAGTACTTACATGTCCTTGTTTGTATCACACACATCTCCCACCAAATCGTTATCCATATCTGACTGCAAAAAAAAAGAAAAATATGAGAATTAATCATTGCATTCATATTTAAAAAGCAGGGTGGCCATATTCCCTGCTCCATTGCCTTCAGTGGATTAAGTGCCACTATTTGTACACAAAATCGATGTCTCTTTCATAATTATGGAAGAAATGTTGATACATTCAAATAATGCCATTGAAGCACTCACCTCTTGCAAATTAACAGAAGTTAACACAAACATGAGCTACTGTTTCTGTAGTTATCAACAGTTCTGAACTAGTGATGGGTTGATCATGTTCATTTTGAATCTATTTTTAGGAATATGATACAAGTTTGCTTAAGTAGTCATGTTGTGGAATTTGGCTATTGAAAATGCAACATTTTAATTTGACTGCTCAAATGAGTTAAATTAAACAATTAAACAATTTATGCAAAATATTTTGTCAGGTAACCTAAAAACCCTGGGGTGCCTCAAGGTTCAGTGCTTGGACCTCTACTCTTCTCGATATACATAACCTCACTAGGCACTAACATAAAAGCACACTACTTCTCCTATGGTTGTACACAAATGATAGACAGTTTTACGTCATTCCGGCCCCACTATCTCAGCTGTATCTCTGCCTCCATTTCCTAGACATCTCAACCTGAGATGAAGAACCTTCAGCTAGATCTCTGGATGGTGCTCCCTCTTCCCTTCCCTTTACCATTATATTGATCCCTTTGTCAAACCTGCAAAGGATCGTTGACCTCAGGACAGCTGTCACACGCATCACCCACACCATCTCCGTCTCGGTCTGTCTGCATGGGATTGGGTATCTTAGGACAGTTATCCAAAACGTTAGGGATGCCTGCGAGGAGAATACAGTGGCAGGAATAGATGATATTGTACAATGCTGTAAAACCACAGAACAGTTAAATGTGAGTAGGCGAGTACCATCTCCATCAATATCATTGTCACAGATATCTCCTTTGCCATTGCCATCCGTATCAAGCTGATCTCCATTGGGAACGTTAGGGCAGTTGTCGCAAGCATCGCCATACGAATCTGTGTCAGAGTTCTGCTGGTCCTTATTGGGCACTAGACGACAGTTGTCCTAGAAACATGCAATTAGAATAGCTACTGCTTAGGATCTGTCCTACAGACAATTGGTTTCAAAATAATAATAAAAAAACATCAGGACATCAGCCAATATGAAACCATTGTGGTATTCAATTATTGCTCAATATTTCAACAATTCTTAGCCACTTGATCAGAAACCTCAACATTTTTGATTCCATCTCCATCTGCATCCTCGTCACATGGATCACCAATCCCGTCTCCATCTGTATCTTCTTGCCCAGAGTTTGGGGTATTCGCACAGTTATCCTGCACAGGGATATTCAAATTATTACTGTAATACACATTTTATACTAAAAAGCATGATTAAAAAATCACAACAGAAATCAAAATGTATGTTTTGCTAAAGAAAAACGGTCATCAGTTAAGCAGAAATCTGTTTAAAGGGAAGTAAACAATGAATTTGACAGAATGTGGCAAATTCAATACAGTTTTGGCTAATTTAACCAGGTAATATTTGGACTGGTGTTGCGATGCAATAAGTATGTTAAGTTAAGTAATACTCTGATGGCCAATGTAATATTGTTTCAACAAGATTTTGTACACTTTGTATCAATCAAGATGGTAGTAATTCATCAATTGATAAAGAAAAGTGCTATAACCAGTATTTCGCAGTATTTTAGTAATTCTGATCTGGCCAGTGCAATACGGAATGGATATTTTATTTAGCACAAGTGTTTGTCTTCTGATGATTAATTTCTTTAGTGAATTGGGTGATTAAACAAGGCAGATGAGCAATTTAAAGAACTGTCAGTGGATGCAATTTATTTTTAGTGAATGAGTATGTACCGCTCTGCAGTGTTTGTCATTGTCAATGCATGGAAGTGGTTCATCAGGGTAGCCATCAATGTCTGAGTCTGGGCCACAAATGTTCCCATTACCTGCCCAGCCAACGTTACACTGCGGGACACAAAATGGAGAGAAGGATCAGCCATTTGGACAATTTTTGAGTTGAAAGAAGCAAAGAAGCAATCCAAAACATTAAATAATTTGTCATCTCACTTGTGCTTTACTGTGCATGTGCTTTAATTACAAATGAAGATTTTAGATTCAGAATTTCCAGGTGGGAAAATCAATTTCTAGATTCTCACCAAGCAGGAAATGTCATTATTGCGGCCCATTGCACAGTGTGCATTTACATCACAGGGGTTATAGCCCAGAGTTTCACACGTCCTCCTTCCAAAACAGCCTGCAGTCTGATTACCCACAAATCCTGCTTTACACTGGCCACACTTGAACGATCCCTATGAAAACAGAGAAGTCTCTTGATAGTGGTACGTTTATTTTTCACCAATTATGGCTGCTCTGGTGTTAACTTATTTAAAATGCAAGTTTTGAGAGTTTACTCACCACTGTATTTATACAGACTGAGTTGGGCACACAGGCACTTGAGTGCTCAGCACACTCATCAATATCAACACATTCCTGAAAAAAATAAACAATATTCTCAAGGTAAAAGCCTGTTCACACCACATTAAACAGTAATGCTAATCGCAGACATAATGTCTGTTCAATTAAATAAAAAATACTGAGGTCTGAATAGGCTATATCTTTACATTTTGTTATCCTCACTATTTTTGATTTTAAGTGGATTTTTGACACATTTTTACCTGCTTGTGGCTCTTGGCAAACTCCAAACCAACCCCCCTGAGTGTTGTACCGGTGAATCCTATGGGACAGGACTCACAGGTGAAGCCTTTAGCTGTGTTCACACACAACTCTGCAGAGAAACAGGGCTGAGCAGTACACTATAACAAAGGGAGATATTGAGAGAAAAAATAAAATTATTTTAAAGAAAAAATAATGTTAAAACTGTAACTTCCATTTTCTGCTGCAGCATAAAAAAAATATCTCAATATCAAGCGTAGCGTTAGTTCTGGCAGGTCACGTTAGTCAAGCTCGCATCAGCTGACTATCAGCTGATCCACGTCTACCTATAGGAATACGACGCCTATCACTGTATACATACATAAGTTCCTTCAGTATTATCAGCAGCTATCGCGTTTCTCAGGACGAATTACCCTCCTCCCTCCCCAGCTCCTCCTCTCGCCAGTCAGGATTTGCCATTCTGATTCCCCTTGAATCAAAATTCTCGAATTATGTCGTACTTAAAATTTTGAATTAATGATATCTGCAATACATTCATGTTGGTTCTGTTCTGTTTACCCCAAGGGGGGTTATTGCTGCTCTCCCTGCTCTTATCCATGCTAGGCTGCATGCATGCGCAGGGAGTTCTCGCCCAGAACGGAACCATACCGCCAATTCAAACTGTATGCTAACTTTCAATCATATATGACGATAGTGATCCTGACAGAAATGCTATGTACTTACCAAGATGTCATGAGTCTGGCTATGTGGTTGCTAGCTGCTTGCTTACCGGCCAAAGTCAAATTGACCAACAGCAAATCTCCACAGTATTCTGATCTCTAGATACCCTTGTGAAAAAGAATATATATGTGTGTGTGTGTGTGTGTGTGTGTGTGTGTGTGTGTGTGTGTGTAATGTATATATATATATATATATATATATATATATATATATAACCTGTACTTATAGATAATATAACATAAATAAAATAAAAGTCCACTTAAGAGTACTTAAAAAAAATTCCTTTTTGTTTCTAAAAATACTTATGTACACTTTTAAAAAGTGCACTTCTTAATAATGTCAAATTACGTTTTACTTTAAAGTACATTTTAAAACATATTTTAATAATCTTTTGTTGTGCTTTAAAGAAATACACATATTTTGATGTGTTGATTAACATTCTAATTTGATTGATTCTAATTGTAACTGTAGTCTGTTTTTCAATATTACAATATTATGTTAAGTCATGTTTAGTTTCATGGTGTTTTGGTTGTCTTCCCTGTTCCAGGTCATTGTTAGTTTCTATGGTTTGATTAAGTTACACAACTGTTCCCTGTTCTGTTGATTATCCTCCCTTGTGTATTTAAGCCCTCAGTTCTCCCAGTTCTTTGCTCAGGGTCGTCATTGTGCTACATTTTTATTCCTGTTATCTCCTGCATGTTACTGTTGGATTTATTACAGACTGTTTTTGTTTATATTCCTTGTCATCAAACGATTATTGCAACCACGCCTGACAGAACACTGAACCAAAAAAAGAAGACATGGACTCACCAGCTGTCCACCTGCTCTGTTTGGAGCAGGAATCTCATACCCTCGAGGACCACATAAGTGACTTTTTAAATCTAGCCGCCGTACCTTACGTACTTTCTTGATCACTCCCTTTGCGTTTTTTAATTTTAGGACCAGCCAAAATAAGCGAAGGAACGACTGCGCGAAGATGGTCCTCGAGGGACATTTTTGCCAGATTTGTGGAGTGGGAGCTGGCTAATAACAAGACGCTGTTGACTGTCTGCCTCACAGGTGAGCCAGAGTTGACGCCTGAGCCCAACTTCATCCCGGAGTCTGACCAGGTGTGCGAGCAAGCAACACCGTCCGCCCCAGTGGGTGTTTTCGTGGAGCACGAGGGCATGAATTGGAACCCTGACCATACTCCAGATGCTGACGGTGAGATGTGCCTGGCCTCTGTAAATGTTTGTGAGGAAATGGGTTATTCCCCAAAGCCTCCAACTCCGCCTTGGCACGTGGATTCCCTGGTTCTGCCTTGGGCCGGCAAGCCCGTCACTCCACCTCGGCCCCTTAACCAGTCGGCTCCACCTTGGTTCCTCCTCACCCCCTCAGCTCCACCTGGGACCATCATCCTCACGGCTCCACCGGGCTCCCTCGTCACTACGGCTCCGCCTTGGTCAGTCATCACTGCCTACGCCACAGGACTTCCGGGCTTTTGGCTGCACCTTGTCCCTCCACCCCTTCAGCTCCGTCCGGCTCCTCCCTGCCTTCAGCTCCACCTTGAGCCTCAATCCCACCGGCTCAGCCTCAGTCCTCCGGCCCTGGCTCCTTCTGCCCGATTGTCACCACAGTTCCATCTTGGCCTCCACGACCAATGATGTCAGTCAATCTCTGTGTCTCCTCCTTTGCCTGTGTCTCCTGCTCTCCTGGCTCCACCGGTGGGTCCACCTCCTAGTGTCAGTCTGTCTCCAGCTTTTTGACCACCTCCAGAGCCCCAACCCTCCCTCATATGTTGAACTGTTATAGTTAGTTATGGCACAATGACGCACCTCCCTGGCGGGGGGTGTTTTGTCAGAGTTATGTTTAGTAATGTTTAAATTTTACCTGTGTTCCTGGTCATTGTTAGTTTCCATGGTTGTTAATTAAGTTACACACCTTTTCCATGTTCTGTTGATTATCCTCCCTTGTGTATATTATTTCTGTAATAAGTGTCCTTTTAAGTGTATGACTCTGGTATTTTTGGAACAATATAAAAAATACTTAATTAATGCCTTAGCACACACTAATAATTATAATAATAAACTATGTGATTTTTGCAGGAACCTCATCAATGTCCTGGCAGTGTGTTCTGTTGCCTGTCATGCCCTCGGGACAGGGGCCACATTGATATCCTGGGTACGTCAAACTCTCCATGCAGCTTACACCGTTATAGCAGGGGTTAGGATGACACCGTGATTGAGGCTCATGGAATCCTGATAAAGAGAGAGAGCAACATACAGGTTACCTCTCTCCACCTTATTTTTCATGAAAGAACGGGCATGAAATTTCCATCAACTCCATTTCAACGGGAAATTTGTAAATTTCATGAATTGTAAATTTCTTCATGTGTCTGGCTTCATGTGTCATCCTCTTCCAGTTATTATTAGCTGAACAAAACAGCTTTTTATGCTGCTTGATATTGCAAACTGGTTATTTCTTACTATACTATTTTAATGTATTGTCAAAATTATAAACCCACTGGTTTGTAGCTCAAATAGTTTTACCATTTACTCCACTTTGATATTTTTTTAATATTGGCTATAATGGCTAAGGAATTGGAAGTCTCACATATTCACAGAAAACAGCTTACTTCAGTGTTGAAATATAAGGTGTATACCATGACAATCTTCAGACATGTTTTAACAAAACCTGATCTGCCATTATTCTTCCTGTTTCTGCTTTTTTTTTACCACCACTTACCACACACTTGACATTCAAGGATGGTGTTTCTTATGAGAGACATCTCTTTAGTCTAAAAACACAGAAAAGCAGAGAGAATTTGATTTGATAAAATCCCCTTATCCCAATTAAAAACAGAAATGTGCAATACAATACCTGTTCTCTGATATCCTCTCTCAGCTCTCCCATGATCTGGTTAAAGATTATCAGCTGTCCAATCAAAGCTTTGGTGTGATCACCTGGCCATATGAGAGGGTCTTTTTATTATCTCAGAAAAGCATTACAGGCATGGAGATAATTCAATTGTGATAGTACATTCACATGATTTGATAATATTTGATATTTACCAAGGATGGCGTTAATGTCACTGGCTACTGTAAAGAAACAGCATCAACATTTTATATATTAAAAAATCTTGTTCTAAAACAAAATAATATACATACAAATATTTTGAAGTCTGTAATTTTTGTTAATGTTGTTGTTTTTTTTATTTAAAAATCTTTAAATGAGTTGTGAAATGTTATTTTTTAATTATAAAAAAATCCATATATTTCATGCTCACAAAATTAAGTAAAAAGAGTAACACTGTGAAAATGTCTTACAATTTATACTTTTCTATTTGAATATATTTATTTATATATTTATACAATTTATTCCTGTGATGTGAAAGCTAAATTCTCAGTTTAATATTATCAAAGTTAAAAACAGTTGTGCTGCTTAATATTTTAGTGGAAACTGTTTATTCTGCATATATACACATATCCATATATATATAGACCATTTTAGGTGTTTGCAAACAGCAATTACATTTTTTGTGGGCGTAGCCTGCCTGGTGTCAGATAATGACAGTTCTGCAGTGATAAGTCTACGGAAGCGACAGAATAGAAAAATAAAAAAGGTAATTTTGAGTTTATATCTCACAATTATGAAAGGGAAACTATTATGCATGTTTATATCCCACAATTCAAACTTTTTTTTCCTCAGAATTTGCGAGATGAAAAAAAAAAGATGTTTAAATGTTATCTATGTAAAATGTTATATGTTTATAATATAATTTCATGCTTTAACTGTAGGCCCAATACATTATGTCCCATTTGAACTGCATATATGAACTGCATTCATGCTTTAATAGTAGACTAATCATTTCATCAGTCCAGTCTGTGGTTTTTAACATATGTCTTTGCATAGTTTTAAAGGGCGTCTTTGACAACGGAATTCTCGTCGTCTATATATACATTGACATCATATATATTCTATACATATGACATCCAGAGGCACAATAAATAAATAAAAATTCTTATTCTGTGGATTTTGCCAGTTTCCCAGTGCATGCAGGTGAAAGTGACATAATTGTGGCGTCTGCTCCCAAATGGTCCATCTATAATGGGCATAATTTCAGCATTGCCACAAGAGGGCAGTATGATGACATGATAATGGATTACTATACCGCCTATTATTGTATACTGTGCAGTTTGTACTGTCCTACCTACTATTTTTTTTAAATTTCTGAAAAACATTATAGTATGAATTGATAAGGGTCGGACAAAAAGTAGCATGCTTTAGTGCTGTCACATGATATAGGTGGTTATATTATTTATAGTTTATTTGTCACAATGTGAATGAAAGGATGAATTGAGTGCACTGTTGAAATTGTGTCTTTTTCAAGATGTCTTGTACTAGTAAGTTACCACATAGTTAAAATTCCTCTGATGCTGTAAGAAGTCCTTACCTGTGTTGTTTATAGCTGAATCTCCTTGAAATGGACAGTCAATGAGAAGACCAGCTGTAGCCAGAGAGCCTCCGAGAGCCAGTTTGACAGAGTCTACTGAGCCCTAAAATGTATACAGTACATACACGTATATATATATATATATATATATATATATATATATATATATATATATGAAACATACTCATTACTAGGTATTTTTACACATTTATCCTTATGCCTCTTCTTCCAGACTTCACCATTTAACACACTTACCTTCACTCCTGTGCACACAGGAAAATGTATAATATCCGTCAGAACAGTATTTTAGTCACTTAAAAAGTACAAACCACACAATTAGAAATAGCATTTATGAGCTGTGCATCTATTTTAAAGGTTGAGTTCTCCTAAAAAATAAAATTCTGTCATCATTTACTCACCCTCATGATGTCGTTTCAAACTCATTCATTCATCTCCGAAACACAAATGAAGAAATTTTTATCCTCTCATCATTTTACTACATTTTTATGCATTAACAAAGCAAAAAATATATGAGTGCAATTCATATATGAATCGAGTGGTTTAGCCAACCAAAGTCTTGAAAATATGTATGAAAATGTGTTCATCATATAAGGAGATTGTGTCTCTTCAGAAGACAATTCAAAAGAATTATCTTTACAATGTCACATTTTGAAGCATCCGAGTTTTGATTGCGTGGACTTGGAGGGACAGAAATCTCTCAGGTTTTATTAAAAAATATATTCAATTGTGTTTTCGAAAATGAAAAAAAGTCTTATGGGTTTGGTACAACATTGAGTACATGACAAAATTGTATTTATTTTTTTACCTTCAAGTTTTCTGAACAGTTACTTTGATTCATACAGACTGCAAACAAAAAAAATTTGATTAATTGTTGACCTAAATTAATCACCTGTATCCTGGCATAAGACTTCTGTCCGGTGCGAACATCCACAGATTCTGCCTCTGATGGAAGGCCGACAAAGGAAGGGAGTCCCTGAGCAGAGTCGACCAATCGGCAGTTTACATAAAGCTCTAGGTTTATGTGACTCCGTCTAAGTCCACTCATTCTGAGAATAAGTGACTGGGTGCGTCCCTCAGCGAGGACAGGATTTTGTAAATTGACAGCATGAGCTTTTCCATCAGAGCGCAAGTATCGCACCAGTACTGAGGAGAGAAAGGAGAATTGATCTTTCCAATGACAGGAATCATAAACAAAGACTTACTTACTTGAGAACCTATTGAAACACAAACTACATTTGGGGGAATGTTTGCAAAGGTATTTGGCAAAAGCACTTACGTTTGTTGATCTTGCCTACGGCAGCAATCTCCAGGTACTTCTTGTTGTCCTCCTTATCATAGAGGCCGAACAAAACGCCGCCGAGTTTGGGTGGCAGCATGAAGGTGGAGGTGATGTACAGATCTCCCACTGTCTGCAGAGCTCCAGACAGATTCTCTATAGCTGCAGCTGTCTGACGTGCATCACGGAGCTCCAAAATATTTATCACTGAGAGAGAGACCGGACAGATTTTAAGACATTTGTTTGCTTCAGGCAGGTATTATGCACAAATCATTTTGTTAAATATATGCATTTTAGGCCCTTTTTCAAAGTCTTGATTTTGGTTTTGGGGTCTACTAGAATAGGTTTTCATGCTTGAATGTTCAAAAAACACATTATTTGTCACATATTTTGACATTGTTGGACCACCTCTCTGCAAAGTCTATCAGTAACGCTCTGTTTAGTTTCTGCATCTCTATGAATTGTGATTGGTTATAGCGTGTTTGGAAATGTCACGCCCCTTACCAAAACCGCGACTTTCAACACCCAAGTGTGCCACACACTACCTGTTAAAGACATATGTTCAAGTGTTCGTTTTTGCAATAAGTTTGGATTCAGTTAGTTATTTGATAATGGGGTGTAACGTCATGATTGACAGCAGTGTCTGCGGGAGTAAGGGCATTGATACCACAGCTCCACCTCAGGATCACTACTGTGAAGACTCAAGCTCCGAATGACGTAATCGGCAACAACCGTTTCTGGAATATTTTGGCTTAATTTCCCTATACAGTGGAACGAAGCGGAGATGTGCTGTCCATTTTTTTATTCAATATAGGGCCCTGTTCCAAATGGAACCCTAAGCCCTCGCGATCTTCCTCTGAGTCCACACTTTTGTGACGTAATGCTGCTTTGACTGTCGGGTAGAGGTCTGCTGCAGAGCTCACAGGCATGGGCTCTGTAAAAGTGCGCATCGAGGGGGCATAACGGACGAAAAGGGGGTGCTCACAAGCCCCCTTCTGAAATCTAAAATGACAAATGAGACACCCTATGGTTTTGTAAAAGTCTCTTTTAAAGGAAAGTCTGTTAACTCGGCGGCCATATTTGCAACACCTCCGGGCAGCTACTTGAGCATCCAAGACCAAGTCCTATCTATTTGAGAGAGGGAATCCTGAAATCTCAAAAACTACTTGCTAAACTCACAATTAAATAACATATTTCAAATCAGCAACAAAATCTTTCATGAACTGTCCCATAAATGTTGTTTCTTATTACTCAAATAGTGTTTTAAAAAAAACTACTTTTTCAGGCTAGACCAGCATGTGTATTCGCAATGTGACGCAATGACTTTACCAATCAGCGATTGGCTCTTTTACTTAAAAGGCGGAATGTATTCTGCCATATTTAATGGTGCTTGCTTTAGCAAGGCATCATTATTGTTATCCGTCATACTTATTATTCTTCTTTTTATTCCGCCGCTTTTTTGGCGCGCTACTCCTCCCGCAGCTTTTGTCACAGACCCATGAATGAGGTGTCAAATCGTGCGGCCTATTTGGGAATGGTGTGCTATGACTTTTGTAAGCGATCGGGGGTGCGGTGTTCGCCCCAGGGGCGAAAAAGTCGACGAAAAATCCCATAGACTTAACATTACGTCAAACTTTGACGAGTCATAGCTCAGAGCGAGGATTTCGTAGAAATATGAAATTTACCACATTTGGAGAGGTTGGCAGGCTCTGTAAGAACATACCTCACAATGGGGTAAAAGTTGCACCCCTGGGGGGCAGGAGCGGCCCAAACTTTTCCTATTGACTTAACATGGTGTAGGACGTCCCATGAAATGGAGAGAGAGAGAGAGTAAGCGATTTTGTATTCAACATAACTCTGGATCACAGTGTCATAGAGACAAGGGGGCGGGCTCATTTTACTCAGACGACCAATCAGTCTCTCATGATCATTGTGAAGCTATCAGACCACGCCCTAGCAACCATTTAGAGCTCCTTAGCAACAAGCTCCATAGACTTCCATTGAAAGACATCAAAGGGATATCTCAGGATATAAGTGTCATAGAAACATGAGGGTGGGCTCGTTTGACTCGGGGCAGCAAACAGCCAATCATGAATCACATCAACACTTCCTAGCCCCTCCCTAGCAACCATTGTCGAGCAGCTTAGCAACCAAAATTCACAGACTCATAGCTCAGAGCAAGGATGTCGCAGAAACGTGTAATTTGGCACATTTAAAGAGACTGGCAGGCTCTGTAAGAACATACCACACAATGGGGTAAAAGTTGCACCCCTGGGGGGCAGGAGGGGCCCAAAGTTGCCCCAATGAAGTACTATGGTGTAGGTCAGCCCATGAAATGGGCTGTCCTACACCATAGTAAGCGATATTCTATTGAACATAACTCTGGATCACATTTGAAGAGGCTGTTAGGCTCTGTAACAACATACCACACAATGGGGTAAAAGTTGCACCCCTGGGGGGCAGGACCGGCCCAAAGTTGCCCCATTCACGTACTATGGTGTAGGACAGCCCATGAAATGGGCTGTCCTACACCATAGAAACCGCATTTGTATTGAACATAACTCTGGATCACAGTGTCATAGAGACAAGGGGGCGGGCTCATTTTACTCAGACGACCAATCAGTCTCTCAGGATCATTGTGAAGCTTTCAAGACACGCCCTAGCAACCATTTAAAGCTCCTTAACAACAAGCTCCATAGACTTCCATTGAAAGACATCAAAGGGATATCTCAGGATATAAGTGTCATAGAAACATGAGGGTGGGCTTGTTTGACTCGGGGCAGCAAACAGCCAATCCCCAATCACCTCAACACATCCTAGCCCCTCCCTAGCAACCATTGTCGAGCACCTTAGCAACCAAAATCCAAAGAGGGATATCTTCCATTCTGAATGTCACAGAGACGTGGGAGTTGGTGTATATCATTCATACTGACAAGCAGCCTTTGGAGTTTCATGATTGGCAGCTGCGGAGCCACTCCCTAGCAACAAAACAGAGTACCCTAGCAACCATTTTGCAAGACCTATATCTCTGCATCAAAACATCGTATAGAGATGGGGGTTGGTTTATACATTCACACTGACTTTGGAGCTTCATGATTGGCAGCTGCCAAGCCACTCCCTAGCAACCAAACAGATTACCCTAGCAACCATTTTGCAAGGCGTATATCTCTGCATCAGAACATCGTATAGAGATGGGGGTTGGCTCTTTTGACTCATGCTAGCAAACAGGACTTGCTACATACTACACATGCTAGCAGTGAATAGCTACATGCTAATTTTGATTAGCTAAGTGCTAAATCATGCCAAGAAAATGCTACAAAAACCATAGTAACCATCTGTGACAACTACCAACCACCTAGTAACAACATAGCAACTACCCAGAATACCCTAGCAACTGCCTAGCAACACCCTAGCAACCACAAAAATACCCTAGCAACTGCCTAGCAACGCCATAGCAACCACCCAGAACATCCTAGCAACCGCCTAGCAACCACCCAGAACACCCTAGCAACCGCCTAGCAACCACCCAGAACACCCTAGCAACCGCCTAGCAACCGCCTAGCAACCACCCAGGACAACCTAGAAACCGCCTAGCAACCACCTAGCAACCGCATAGCAACCACCCAGAACACCCTAGCAACTGCCTAGCAACCGCCTAGCAACCACCCAGAACAACCTAGCAACCGCCTAGCAACGCCCTAGCAACCACCCATAACACCCTAGCAACCGCCTAGCAACCACCTAGCAACCACCCAGAACATCCTAGCAACTGCCTAGCAACCACCCAGAACACCCTAGCAACCACCTGAACAACATGAATAAGCCATATCTCAGCAGCAGAACATCGTACAGACATGGTTGTTGGCTCGTACGCAATCATGTACCACACTCTAGCAACCGAGTGTCGAGTTTTGCCACTGCAAGCACCATTCACATTTTCTTCTGGAAATGTACGTTCTAGTATGCATTGCAGTTTCGCCAATTCATAAGTAATAGGACTGAACCGTCTTCCTATATCGATAGTCTTTCAACTTGTGCACTTAACGGAAACGTGCACACTGCAGAAATTGTAAGTTCAAAAAACCTTGCAAGTGCACATGAAGTGAGCCATTTGGGACAGGGCCACACTACTACTGCAAATAGATCAGGCCTTGCCCATGCTGTGTACTGTATGCCTAGGGCAGGAATTATTTAAATGAGGAATATTGTGACGTGGATATTCCTGGAAGAAAACTCAAGACTATAATCGAGGCATTTCAGGGTTCAGAAATAGAAATAGGATTCATGAAAAAAGACACCTTTTAGGCTAAATACTTTTTAATTCATCAAGAATCCATTTTCCAAACCATGCTTTTGTCTTATCCTGAATCACTACTGTGCACCTATATTAAGTGTTTATATTCAGACTATTTTAGACATTGTATAGACGGGTCGTACCACTGCAGAGTAGCACCCATTACACGCTTACAGTCAGGTGTAAATATTGAATGAAAACCTGTGCACATAAGTAAGCACTTGTATGAGATTGAGTATAATTGGCCAAGTGGTGTCTGACCAACATGTAAAATGACCAGCCAAATGCTTTTAGTCAGTCATTTATGAGTGCAGGTGGACCAAAACATTTAGGGGCAGGTGAGCCTGAAATGGCTGAGACCAAAATAATAGACTAACATGCAACAAATTAGTGATGCAACAAATTAGTGATCCGTATAATGATGCAACTCCATAGGCTGTACAGACAACACTGAAGAGTTTGGAAAATATATACAGTTGTAATCGAAATTATTCAACCTCCATTTGCAAATCAGGTTTATTGTCAAAATGTACAGACTTTCAGCTGTTCACACTGCAACGGTCACAATATGCCCACACTCTGCCGCACTCATATGTTTAAAAAACATAATTCAAGATATAAATAACACTTTTTTGAATAGCCTAATGTTTATTACAAATAAATCGTTAAATGCTAAAAATCAATAAATGTAGCCTAAATAAATGTACAATCCTGTGAAAACCATCGTTGATTTTGTTAATAATTACATTTTCCATTTAAAATAAATGCATTAAGCAGCAGACACTTTTATTTAAAGCAGAATCTGGTATAATGCAGAACATTGCAGAAATAAACTAGAGCTTTTGAACAATATGCCACAAAGACAAAGAAGGTCCATGAAAATCAATTATAAGGGGCAAAAGGCCCCAATAAACATTTAATTTAATTCTACAGTCAGCGTTGTACTGGATAATAGGCACAGCCACTTTGCATAATATTATCATCTCATTGTTTGGGGACATTGTCTGACCCATTATATGACTGGGTCACTGGGGGGAAGCATTAAGTGAGCCAATAAAGAACAGTTTTAAAAGGAGGAATTAACGGTTTAACTGTGCGACTAACCAGCTGAACCCTTCATGACACCACGAATGTGAAAGTTTAATAGCACTGAACGTGCACCATCCCTTGTTATTTTCATTGACCACAGTGGGGGAAATAATCAGGATTCAAGTTCAATGGAAGAAACCCCACACAAATTAGTGTTTATATTAGCCTACATTTTAAGATGTATAAAAACCCACCTTTAATTTCCGACGATTCGGAGAAGTGACCAAACGCAACATACAGGACAAGCATGTTTGGCACAATTTTCCTCAACTCCATCCTCTTAAACAAAGTCCAGCAAATATTGTTTAATAAAACGAGTCGCATATATTCCAGTTTAAAGTCCTGTTTCCCAAAGACACGAACAGCTCCAAGCACCCAATATCTTCATAACATCACATAAACCCGCTGACCGGAGAGTCGCTGTGACCTGAACGGCCCGGGGTTCAAAGTGTCTGAGCGGGTGAGTCTGACTCTGCGGGTCCTCTGAGACTCTGCAGCGCTCAACACTTTCTACCCCAAATGAGAAACAGAAGTTGAGCTGCAGGACGGCAGGGGGAGAGATAACGAGCCTTGCCAATCAACTTACAAGTATTTATTGCGGGCTCTCCCGCTGCGACTTCAGCTCACCGCACTGAGCTCGTCTATTGCATTTCATCCCGTTTCAGCGTGCAAATGAAAATCTATGAAAGTTTTTGTTTCGGTGAACTAAAAAATAGATAACGTTATTTGAGTTCAAAAATAACGTTAACTTGCATAAAGCCATAGGCGTCGATTTCGGGGGGGACGGGGGGGACGCGTACCCACCAGATTTCGTCATGAGTCATTTTGTACCCACCACTTTTTAGGGTTGCTAGTAGGGCTGTAACGATACACCAAACCCACGATTCGGTTCGTATCACAATGTTTGACCCACGATTCAGTTCGTATCACGATTTTTGACCCACGATTCAGTTCGTATTACGATTTTTTGGGGGATTTAAAAATAAAATAAAAAGAAATTCGGTGCTGATGCAGTGGTGACCCGTTCATGTAACATATAGGCCTAATGGTGCGTTCACACCGGACGCGAATAGCGCGTCAGGCGCGAGTGATTTCAATGTTAAGTCAATGCAAAGACGCGTTACGCGCGTAAAGTAGGCTAAGGATGGCGCTGCCAATAAAGCACCTAAAAGCTGCCACAAACAACTGGCAAAAGTAATCTGAATATGTCAAATATAGCAAGGAGACATTTTTATTAATAAACAAGTGTTTTCTGTGTCGCTGCAAAGATCAAGTTGACGATGAACGCGGCAGAGAGTAAATGCACATTTCATACGGATAACATAGTTTTCTTTCGTTTTGAATTGTTATGTTTAAAAAGTATGATTTAAAGCGTTCTGTAGATAATAGATATATTTCTCAGGTCTGTGAGGCAAGTAGGCTGTGCTGAGTTTCGGTTCATTTATGAGACGAGCTCCAGTTCATGCGCAGGCGCCTCCGTGTCGTCGTGATATAGCCTAGGCTATTATCTGTGTTACTTATTATTTATTAAATCCAGGCAATTGGTTGATGAAACATTGATTAAAATTAAGATACAATTAATACAAAACGAAATTCACTTTAAAGAAAGGCTTTGTGCTTTCTGATTGAGGTCTGTGAAAGTTTTAAAGCATAGCCTATTTTAGTGCCGATTTCAGAGAGGTCACGTCCGTAACATTGTTTTTTCCTCATAAATGCGAATTAAATAAAATTATTAATAAAATTAATATTTTATGTTCTGTGGAGCTCGTTTTATTTTTTTCTCACGTTTATATTAATTTCTGCTTAAATAATGAGTGTATGGAGGAATATAGCTTATTCCGCGCTCAAGCGCATGCATAAATCTTGCCGCAAAGCACCGGCAAAAGCAGGCTAATGATAGGCTATATGTCTGAAAAATAATGAGGCATTTTTATTGTTTATTAATAAAATATAAATTTCTAAATCAGTGTCGGCTCCAAACATAGGCTATCTATATACATCTCCACTGTAAAGTGGATGCGCCTTTAGATAGAAATGCACCTTTCATATGGATTACAGCCTAATCAGCCGGTATTTGCTTTCGATTCAAATTTTTTCGTTTAAAAGTGGATATTTCGAGCTTTATATAGAAATATTCATCACGTTTTTGAGGCTATAGGCTACACTGCATTTCAGTTCATTATTGAGACGCGCTCTAGTTTTTATTTTTTGTTTTATTTTATTTTACAAAAGCAAAACGTTTTCTTGTAATTGTGAGTTTACCCAAATAAAAGTAGGCTACTTGCGACTGATGCATTATTCCTTTTGGACCTCAAAAAAGATTGAGTATTTAAAGTTGTTTCCTCTGTTGATAGGAAAATGTAAGTGTTCGCGCCGACGCCTGCCATGCAGTGCGCGCTACATACCCAGCTAACACAAATACGTGACTGTTACGTAACTGCAACGTAATCTGGTGACCAAACTTTCGTCGTGGCAACGTAACTAGTTACGTCGTGGCAACCGGAAAAGTGAAATTCCTGGATTCGTTGCCACGACGTAACTTTGTAACGTTGTCAGTAAGTAACGGCGACGTCGTGGCAACGTTGCGGATCGACAGTCGTGTGTTGGTAACCAGTTGGTCATTTTAGTTTTTTAATAATATGGGCGGACATGCAGTGGTCTAATTTAACTTGTCCTCATTTGCCCAAAACTATTTTAGAGACTTTTTCAACGACATATGAAAGATACAGACTCAAAATGTGATTAATTCAGTCCATTTACTATAGAACAAAGCACAAACAGCAAAAACAGTATGCAAACAGGTTATACATTTAAATGAACAAGGTTTTCCCCAAAAGCTTGAACATCGAACTGCTCCTACACGTCTTCATTTTGGTGGCCCTAATAACGAAGCAAGAATAAGAAAAGAAAAATGCAAGAAAAAAGAATAGTTGAGTGTTTTCCCATTTAACATTTAAATACACAAAGCAAAGCACTGAAAGATAGAATCTGTATAAGCAGAGTTTTTTTCTTAAATCGCTCATATATATTTTCTAACCATGGTCACAAAATTATGTTGTGGCAAGTGCATTATTTCCTTTTAAAATAATTTGATAACTTCATGACGTATCACTATATTCTATAAAATCTTAGTTAGAATCTTAGAAATAATTTGATACTTTTGAAATATTTAATACATATTATTTTGTTTTTCTTCTTCTGAAGTCTTGATTACGATGTCCATTTTTTTAAAAACTAGATGACTAGTAGGCCTATTTATGATCATTCCTGAAGGCAGCATTAAACCCCCAAAATGTCAGGTGGTGGTGCAACTGTCTGAACAAATGAACAGACTAAAAGAAAATAATTTAAAATGGTGTCTTAATAATAAAAAACTAAAAACTATGCCATAATTTTAAGTTTGAAGCCTTTCCTATAATTGTCAATGATATGAAAGGCTTCAAACCTAAAATGATGGCATAGTTTTTAATTTATTGTTTTTTATAAATATCAGTAGTTTTAAAGCTGTTGAGATAATTGAGAAACTTTTGTCCAGCAATTTGTATATTCTCAAATGGTATTATGAATTTTAAGGTAATAACAGTAAACATGATAATGCATCATCCACAGTAGCCTAACTGATCTCTTTGGCAGAGTGAATAAGTTTGTAAAGCTCTCTCAAATACTGATAAAAACTGCTAATTTCAAGTATGGGTAGGTTGGTGGTACAATTTTCATGTCAGGTGGTACAACTACAATACATCATATTTTTGTTGTACTGCCTGACATAAAAACTTGAATTAGTTTAAACACTTTAAAATATCATTAAACATCTGAAAATTGTTTTAACACATTGTCTTCAAGAGTGTTGATGTCATTAGAAGTCTTCCCAAGTGAGGCTGGATCCGAACTGGAGCTGCTGTAATCTCTAGTAAAATATGCTGAGCATCCTGAGATAGAAACAAGGAGACAACAGGAGAAAGATTAGCATTGCTGCTGTTCATATTATTTCAGGCAAAAGATGGTCATGTGAACTTTTTACTATTTCATGACATAGTGCAAGATTATGAGATGTGTTACCGTAATTGAATGCTTGGCTAAAGAGATGATTTAAATTAGGATAGTGTTTCTGGGCCCCAAACATTATCAGGAAGGTTATTCTAGAGTTATTCCCTTACATTTAGTGATCGACCGATATATCAGGTCGATATTTGCGGGTTTTTTTACCGATGCCAATACACGGCTGCTGCGTTCGACTGATAGTTTTTCCAGGCATTATTTATAGACAGGCGTCTGTAATTTGGGACAGCAAGGAATGTGATTTGGACTTTGACTTACTAGTCATATGGTGTGTAACGTCTTGGAGATGTTGTCCGACAGAACAGCCGCTCCGATTCTGCTGGGGTGCAGGCCATCAGCACGGTAGAGCCTAGGTCGCTCCCAAAACAGATTCCAATTATTTACAAAGAGCAGTCTCTGTTCATTACACCATGACATTAACCATTCATTTAGTGCAAACAATCTACTGAACCTTTCTTGTCCTTGTCGGTACGTGGGAATGGTCCAGACACGATGATCGTTGCTTCAGGCGATGTTCTGCGTACCGTCTCGATCAGGCTCCTCTAGTCCCTCTTCAGAACCTCCGTCTGCCGCAGCCTGATGTCGTTCACCCCCGCGTGCAAAACGACAGCTCCTTCAGTGTTTTCAGAAAATGGAGCAAGGTTTCAGAAATTGTGTTTTGGCAATTGAGAAAAAAAACTGTAATAGGAAATCATCTGATTTTAATGAGAAAACATGACCTAACGAGTCAGCATTTTTATATTTTAATACTATACATTCTTACAATGCAAACGTCCTAAACATTTCTGAGTATTATCAATGTTAAAAACAGTTGTGCTGCTGATTAATCTTTTTGTGTAAACCAGTGTAACAGTTTAATCCATTTTCTTTTCTCTCTCTCCAGGATTCATTGTTAAATAGACCCAACATATATAAACAGTAGTTTACACTACTGTTCAAAAGTTTGGGTTCAATATAGTAAAAAATAAATAAATAAATAAAATTTTATTCAGCAAGGATGCATTAAATTGACCAGAAGAGAGAGTAAATATTTCTGTTTCAAATAAATGCTGCTTTTTTTTTCTTTCATTCATCAAATAACCCTGAAAAACACAAAAATATGAAGCAGCACAACTGTTTTCAACACTGATAATAATCATAAATGTTTAATTTATGTTTTTAGTTTTACTTATTCACTAATTCATATTGCTCATACAGTGTCACTTACGTTTGGATGTCAAAACGTTCTTAAAATAAATTAAACAAGTAAATGTAAATATGAGAAATTAAAATACATATGCATGGTGATACAGTAGGTGACAAAATATTGTGAGAAAATGGATATGAAGTTATTTAATGAAGTTCCTCACTTCACCTGTTTCCAACTTCTCTGGCAGCAGCTTTCTTCAGAAATGTTGAAGTAGTGGAGCTTCCCCTCTGTAGTAGAAGGATTATTTTGTTGCTCCTGAAACCACAGAACTATTTTGATCACTATTTGTTAGCTAGCTGCTAGTTTCAGCTGAATTTCACACTTCATGTAAGTGACGTCATCGAGTACGTTTATGTTAAATAAATTAACTCACTTCCAAACTAACTTATTTCTAACAAAACTATCAAAACCTCTCATCTACCCGTAAGATGTGATTAAAAGCCTAAACTTTCATATCAAAAGCTCAAGCTGAAGTTAGCATAACGTTACGTTACCTCTTCTGAAAACGGTTGATATGCTAACGGACTTTTCTCGAAGACACTAAACCATTTCTATAAAGTAAATATTCAACAGAAGCGTGTCAATAACAAGTAAGAGAAGTGTCAAGAACAGTTGTGTGTATTATTTGTGTGATTTTAGAGACTAAACTCACCTGAAAGCACTGAAAACAACAGCGAGAGAGGGAGTTCTGCAGCTTGTCAGTTGGAGTCAGTCGGTGCCGCGCCGTCTCCATGGCAACTCATCTCCGCTCCAGTGTTTTAGGTCGACTCGAAGGTTCACGCGCACGCCCATTAAAACGTCAAAGCCACGCAACATTTACAAACATAAACATCTAGAATTATAACCTTACTTGAATAAAATGAACGTCTTTCAAACGTACGGAATACTAAACAAACAATTGAAACAAATAAAATATTTCATAGAAATGCAGTCTGATAAGATGGTAATCAAATTACCGGCCAGTGACGTTGCAGTTCCGTTGCCAGTAAGTCATGAAATTACCAAGTTATTACGAATAGAGTACGTATCTGGAACGTTGTTGGTTATCTTATAACCTTATGAGGACGTACTGACGACGTTGTGGGTTGGTAATATGATGGTAATGAAATTTCGAGCATGCGACGTTGTAGTTACGTTGTCAGTTAGTAAGTCATGACATGACCAAAAAGTACGAATTCATTACGTAACTGTTACGTCGTGTGTTAGCTGGGTACTCCGCACACACACTTTGGATATGCACCTAATATCCATATAGGCTAATAGCGAACATTTATCTAGGTTAAAGTTAGAGCAAGCTGCCATGCCAGACGGATAAGTCCTTTTCATGTTTAACAAATCAAATCATGCATTTTCTACCTACCGCGAGTAGCTATAAGCGCTGCACCAGTTTGAAAAATGTAAAAGCATAACGCGTAGCGAGGGGCCCCACTGATGTTGCTGCGTCTTTATATATTTATAATATTTCTGATTGTTTAAATGATCAGCCCTCGGGGGCCCCCTTAAAATGCGGGGCCCCAGGCAATTGCCATTCTAGGTTTTTGTGAAACGCCGCCACTGCATGGCTAGTAGCTTGCAGAGCTTACATTAGTAAGCTTCAGGACATCTTCTTTCAAAACATGACCTAAGCGAAAGATAAAAAAAATGAATGCGTCATTGTACCCAGCACTTCTGAAAATGCACTTCCGAATGCGTCTCTGTCCCCAGCACATTTCAAACCAAACTGACGCCCATAAAGCATAGACGACAGAGTGTAAATTAAATCTATGACAACGTTTTGATAATTGTTGAGGGTGGAATTCGAAGCTCGCTGTCTTCGCTTATCTAAATTTAGAAAGGGAAAAAAACTTGTTTAGTTGTGATAAATGACATAAGGGCTTATTTTTTTAAAATGTTTTTTCCAAGTGTCGTTCTGGCAGCGGGAAACTAGCGGAAAGCGCTAGTGTAGTTCACTGTTGCTATGGCTACCTCGCGAGCGTTTGTTTGGCGCCAAAAAATACACGCTTTTACAGCTTGTAAAAAAAAAAAAAAAAAAAACCTTTATGGTTAACCTACATGTTGATTTTCTATTAAAAAATAAATAAAAAATTAGATATGGGGCTCAATGCAAACGGTACAAAGGGCCCAGAAAACCGAGCAACACCACTGCATTTAAAGATCCACAATAATAATAATTCGTTACATTTATATAGCGCTTTTTCTGAGACCTCAAAGCGCTTTACATAGAACGGGGGAATCTCCTCAACCACCACCAATGTGCAGCAGCTACTTGAGTGATGTGACGGCAGGCATATTATTGAGCCAGAACGCCCACCACACACCAGCTTACGGGACGGGTGGAGAGGAGACAGTGTTGATGCCAATCAGTATATGGGGATGATTAGGAAACCTTTTATCTTCGGGTATGGGCCGGAGTCAAGTGTGTCTCTTGACACGTGTGAAATGAGAGCATCATTTCATTGTAGGCTATACAAAACGAAGTCTCATCTGGACAAATTGCTCAGCTAACTTTTTTTTCATAATGGATATACTGGTGGTGTCCTAGTAGTCACAAGTAGTCCATCACATTAACTATGATAATGAATATGTTCATATGCAGCTAGCAGCACTGCTAAAAATGTTATCTTTCTTTAAAACACATGCCACGACGTGCGTTTACACAACAATGATGTAC
The DNA here is from genome assembly GCF_949152265.1 of Phoxinus phoxinus. Classification (NCBI taxonomy): domain Eukaryota; kingdom Metazoa; phylum Chordata; class Actinopteri; order Cypriniformes; family Leuciscidae; genus Phoxinus; species Phoxinus phoxinus. Next base: position 13,270,048 of record NC_136894.1, read on the forward strand.
TAAAACTGGAAACGTTTTTCGTGTAGATTGGCAATGCTGTCAAAGAGAGAGGGAGAAAAAAACACGCCAATTGACAACACATATGCATGCGCATGACGTCACGATTTCGTGTTTTTGTAGCAACGATAACGTTTTCAAAAACTTTTAATTTTGAAACCTATTTTCAAATGTTTGCGCTTACATGGCCCCCAAAACGCTGTTGTTGTGTAAATAAATGCTAACACAGATCAAAAGCGTCCTTTTTGTTGTTGTTGTTAAACATAGTGTGGTGTAAACAGCCCCTGAGATTCTGGAATACAACTTTAAGATCATGTCAAAAATAGTTTCAAACGCACCCTATGGCACTCTTTGCAATTGATTGGTTTAACCAAACTGAGATTTGAAACACTCTCACATTACATATAAAACACAAACACCTTAAATCCCATGGGAAGTAGGAGGCAGAAATGTGCAACTAAATCTTAAAGTTGATGCTAAACAGCAGCATAATTGGAACAAGACTACAGAAAGAATTTAGATCAAGATATGTCTGAAGATCATAAAACAAATGATAAACTTAAACACATGCAAGCCATGTAAACAACCATCAACATTATGTTAATCTCAACGATGATGACCTGATACTTAAAGCTGCAGTCCGTCGTTTTTGCTCTTTGTCGCCATCTCTGTTAGAAATCTGCAATTGCAGTTATTCGCGGAATTATTAACTGTGCGTGGGTAGTAAATCGGCATGAAACAGCGCGGATGAACACAATGTATTGAGGAGAACCTGTCGCGTCGCTGTGGATACTGTACTGTCATCAGCAATGTCAGAGTATACCTTTTGAAAGTGTCAACATTAGAATTTTCATCGGTAAATGTCATCTGATCAAGTAAGTAACATTCACTTTTGTTCTGACCAAATTCGGGGGGTGGGGGGAAGCATTGCAGTAGCTATATCATGCTGATTAAATCTAACGATTGCTTATATCACGTCAAAACGTGAAAAATATATTTTTTCTGTAGCCACTCTGAAGTCCGAAGTCTTTGGGTTTTACAACTGGTGAATCTCCAGTTGTCACTGGTGATTGTCGCTTTAAACTTTCGGGATCCGCCATACCAAGTGCTAAGCTAAATCTCCACCTCCATCATCCACACACGCTAGCCGGGGACTCCTTCTCTATGTGTACAGAAGTGACGTAATGACGCAAAGACATGCTCGAAATTCCCGCGGAAATCCACCAGTACCACTGGAATTAAAATCATTATTACAAGCTTACCGTTTTGAATCGAGGCAAGGCAAGCAGATCGTTTTGAACACTGGCTGGTTACGTTTTTTTTCAAAAATGTCTTTTTTGATATTTTTAAACCCAAAAAAGTGCCGGACTGCAGCTTTAATGCTAAAAGAATTTAAAAACAAAAAAGCCCTTAAAACGGTGTACTTTTTGTTATAACCATTAAACGCTGCTTCAAAGTACACTTATGTTGATTTTTTTATTATTATTTATGGACTAGCAAAACACTGAAAATGCACATCAGCCTATTTGTTCTAAACAAAACATTGTGTCATTAAATGTGGAATCCTGTCATGATTACACAGTTGCACAAGTTACTGACAGTAAAATACTTTTGTAGGAACTTTGAGAAGGTTTAACCCAGCGAGGTACAGCTTAGGTCTGGCCTCAGAGCAACAAAACGGACGAGCCCACTGTGCTTTGGGTTTCCGGTGAGAGATAGGGATGGAGAAGACCAGCTGTATAATGGCCACAGACTCCAACTTAACTGCAGTGTTTGGCATGTAAAAATAAAGTTCTCGTCAGCAGTTCTCTGGGGAGCTCTAAAATCTGGCTGATTTATAAAGCTTAGCATCTTGAGTGGTCAAAGAGCTCCAATATGGTTGGTTTAAGATAAGAAGTCTCTGACAAGCTTACTCTGCAATGTGTTGGAAATGTTAAGAGTTTGACAGTATGTTTAGTCTGCAGGACAGCATATTAGGTCACTGCACCATATGAATGTAATATTTAGAGTGTAAAAAAGTGATGAAGCATAACAATGCTGTTAATGTTAACAGCCTTTCTTCTGTAGATCTAATTTCGGAGCTGGTAACAGTCGGTTTCCACGAATCGATGATCTATGATGTATTGTACAGTGTACGAGCATACGGATTGCTATGTTGTACAGTTAAAACAGAGCATAGAGCGATTTGCTCATATTAGTGTGTTTAAAACCGATACGCCGATAACTCCCAAAAATCAGTTTAATGAATTAACCTGTTGTCCCGATTAACATGCAAACCAATAACCCTGTAATGCAAGTAAAACACGTTTAGTACATGTTTACTTGAATGCAGACCAGGAGATAAAACTGTGAGATATCTTTTAATGACCTAAAAAACAAGTTAAAATTCCTGCCTGTGTGAGATCTGACAAAATTACAGGTCACTGAAGAATCACTATTGTAGTAACAATTATATGAACAATAATTAAAATAAAAAGGAAAAGCACCAATATGGGGCTCGCTTGAGGCTACATCAAGTGAGCGATTCTGGCAGAGCGCACTCGTGCATGATGTAAAAAGAACTGAGGTAATAGTATGTGCGGCTCCGCTCTGAATGGCTGGTGAGCTAGAATGTGCGCTACTTGTCTCTATTGGCACCCCATCCCACTTTTCCTTTTGCATTTAGTCCTCGTCGTCTTCGTCTTCGACGTGATGGCTAGAGTTGTTCAGCTGTGGCCGCTCACGCTTGATCTTAACAATCCCAGTGAAGATGGCGTAACCCAGCATGGCTCCCACAGCGAACAAAACAGAAAGAATCTGGTTACGGCGCTTGTGGGGCTCATTGTCGAAGTCGCCGCTATGAGGCTGAACATGAATCTTGTGACCTGGTGCCTCTGAAAAGGGGGGAAGGTAAAGTTTAATTAAGTTCGTTTCAGCAAATGTCAAGGGTTATTTGAGTCCTCTTTAACTGAGCCAAAATCAGACCCCTTTAAATGCAGCAAAAAGTGAACAGAAATAAAAGGAACCCAGTTCTCTGCATTTACACTATCAGAGGTCATAAAAGGAGGCTCAGATCTAAGTTTACTTCACTAAGATTTACATTTACATCAATGTTTTTAGAACCTTATTAAAATAAAATAAAATATTCATTATGATTAGTAATAATAATAAAGCATTACATTAAATTAACTTTTTTGGTATTATTATTTATATAATATTCATACTACTGCTAATAATAATAAGATTTTTTTTTAATTAATTTAAATTAACCTTTATAAAATTAAATTATTAAGTTTTAATATCATCATTATTATTATTATTATGAATAATAATACCTATTCAATTAAGGAAAGGTTTTTCGTAATATTATTCATATAATATTCATATGATAATAATAATCATTTGTATTATTCATAATTTAAATGTTTACTTTTAATTATTTTTATAATTTATATTATCATCATTAGTATAGTAGTATTGTTGTTGTTTTTAATAATAATAATACTTCTTAAATTAATATAACGTATAATGATAAAAAAAAAAAGGCTAATTTAAATTAATAAGAATAAAATGTATTAATAATAGTGTGACTATTATATGAATAATACCAAAAACGTTCCTTAATTGAATATTCATGATTATTATTAATAATATTTTTTTATTTTTTTATTATTAACTTAACATTTTACTTTCAATTATTAATTGTTGTTGTTGTCAATAATAGTAATACATTCATATAATATAATATTTATATTATGCCTACTACTAGTCCTCCTTCCACTACTACAGCTAATATTAATAATAATAACAATAATAATACATTATTAATTATTTAATGTACTAACTACTACTACTAATAAAAAAAATGTTACTAGTACTACTACTACTACTAATAATAATAATAATAATAATAATAATAGATCAAAATCTTTAACACAATATAATACAGCAATATCCACCTCGTGCATCCGAGGGGAAGTAGAGGTCTAGGATGTTGGAGCAGTACTGCTGCAGGTTGTTCAGAGAGTTGAGGTGCTGCTGAAGCTTTCGATTAGGCAGTTTGATCTTCAACAGAGGAGCCAGGTGTGCAAACACATACGCATCCAGCGACGAGGGACTGGAAGCACATGAAACATCATGGTCACATGCACATTCTCACACAGACACATACATACACAAATTATGCAATTACACACAATTGGTGTTGCTTACGATTCTCCAAAGAAGAATTTTTGTGACCCCAGTCTCTGCGATAGGAGGGTCATACATTCAAATGCATCACGACAAAGCTACAGAGCAGAAACACAAACACAAAGATTAAGTTGATCGATCAAAACTGCTGCCAATTGTTTTGTAAAAAGGACATGTACATCTGTCTTTGCTCATAACTCAACATTAATCACACTCTTTTCCAAAGCCTTCCTCTAAACCCAACAAAGCAGTGATAACATGAAGACATGTTGCCATGGCAATGAGTCGTCTGACCCAATTCTTTCTATGTTGTGTAAACATATGACGGAGATCCTGCAGAATGGTCCAGGACTCAGGAGTGTCTTTGAAACAAATGTAGACCACCAAGAGACTGTCAAAAACAAAGCCCATGTATAGAAATTCTCATGGTTTGAATGTAAAAGCTTATATTGAGATAAGCTAAAAGAAGTTATTCCCCCTGGTTTCACACACAAGGCTTAAGCCTAGGCTCAGACTAAAAAATGCATGTTTGAGCCGTTTTAACTGAAAGCAACTTGCACTGTCATATCTTAAAATATGTCAGTGCCATTGTTTTGTCTCGAGATAGAGACCAGTAATGTTTATAAAAGCCACTTAAATGTCCCAATTAAAGGACTGATCCTGGCTTAATCTAAGCCCTGTCTGTGAAACCAGGCCTTAATGACATGAATTTTGATAAGATTTTACTTTAGCAGATTACACCTTTATTGTATTGATTATGGTTAAACTACACTTAAATAGTGAAAGCTTTTTAGAAAGGTTGTATAACCTGTTACAGTCACCTAAAACAGCGCTTAAATTGCTAACTAGAAACTGGTTAGCAAGTTTGCGCAGCTTCAGATACATTATTTAAAACAGCTTTGGACCAGGGATGAGAGTGTATCTCATACACTACCGTTCAAAAGTTTGGGGTTGGTAAGATGAATTAATGCTTTTGAAATAAGCCTCTTATGCTCACCAAAGCTGCAATTATGTGATCAGAAATACATTCAAAACAGTAATGTCATGAAATATTATTACAATTTAAAATAGCCATTTTGTATTTGAATATATTTTAAAATGTAATTTATTCCTGTGATGTCAAAACTGAATTTTTAGCATCATTAAGCCAGTCTTCAGTGTCACATGATCCTTCAGAAATCATTCTGATATGATGATTTGCTGTTCAAGAAACATATCTTATTATTATCAATGTTAAAAACAAGTTTTGCTGCTTAATATTTTAGTGGAAACAATGATACATGATGTTTTTGTCCAGAATTCTTTGATAAACAGAAAGTTCAAAAGAACAGCATTTCTTTTGTGACATTATAAATGTGTTACTGTCACTTTTGATCAATTTTATATACTCTTGCTGAATAGAAGTATTAAAGGGTTAGTTCGCCCAAAAATGAAAATTCTGTCATTAATTACTCACCCTCATGTCGTTCCAAACCCGGAAGACTTTCGTTCATCTTTGGAACACAAATTAACATATTTTTTATGAAATTACGGTTGAACCACTGTAGTCACATGGACTATTTTAAAGATGTCTTTACTCCCTTTCTGGGCCTTAAAAGTGGAAATAACATTGCAGTCTATGGTGGCTTTGGCTATGGTGGCTTTCGGAAAGCTTTCTGTCCCTCCACTTATGACCTACGAGACTACTCATTTCAAGCCCCAGAAAGGTAATAAAGACATCTTTAAAGTTATCCATATGACTCCAGTGGTTCAACCTCAATTTTACGAAGCAACGCGAGTGCTTTGTTTGTGAAAAACAAAACAACAAACATAATTACCACTTACCACTTTATATACAAAAAATTAATGCACGTTCGTTCACGCAATGACATCTGCTCTCAGGTCATGCGTCATGGTGCTCTCATCAACACGCTTTAGAGATCATTTTATGATGGATTTACAGTACTACCTTTCTGGGGCTTGAAAGTGGTAGTTGTATAGGCTATCAATGGAGGGACATTAAAATACCTTTATTTGTGTTCCGAAGATGAACGAAAGTCTTATGGGTTCGGAATGACATGAAGGTGAGTAATTAATGACAGATTTTTCATTTTTGGGTGAACTAACTAATTAATTTCTCTTTTTTTTTATCTTACTTGATCCCAAACTTTAGAACAGTAGCGTAGATTGTATGTTTTTTTCATGTCACATATTTCTTACAAGCATTTCCTTTCAATTTTAAATCATGGAAGGAGAACATTGTAACAGAACTAAAATCTTCAGTGTTTGTTCCTCCCATCTCACCTCTTTCTCCAGCTGTTCACCGGGCTCCAGGACTGCGTCTCCCCTCACGAGTCTCAACTTCTCCAGCTGCTGGCTGTGCATGCGGTTGGGTAGCAGGAAGTTAAGAGGGAAGGGGATGTTTTCTGCATACCAGCCCCGTGTAACATCCACATAGTTTTTCGAATCTATCCACAGTGTGTAGACCTACCCAGACAGAATGGTTCAGAGACATATGAAGTTTCTCAGAACTCCAATTAAGTTCCATTAAGACTGTCAATGTCTCCGTTTTACAGTTTTAAAGGGGAAAACAGGATGTGTGGCACATCAGTAAACATGACGGATGTCCGCAGGGGGACAGTGAAAGATCAAACATCAGCATTTGAATGGTGTCATCATGCAGAGAGTACAAATGACTGACTGTACAAAGAGTAATAGCTTTGTAATGAACAGAAAATATTGGATACAATATAAGGGCTTTGAATATGTTTTTCCCAGACAGAGGTATCCGTTTTAGCGAGTTTTCAGACCTGTAGATCGTTTGCTTGGTTCCGAAACAGGAGCTCAAATAGTTACAATTTCTTCTTGGTTTGGTTTGCTATCACAAGGCAGCATTTCTAAACAGACCGGAATTTGTTTATACAAGTCACGTGCGAGTAAACTGTCCTCTCATTGGTCAGAGTGCACCTGACAAACTTCTCCATTTCATCTCCTGGACTCCCAATCTTGCGAAGTGAATCTCAAACTTTTATGCATGCATGTATGTATGTATGTATGTATGTATGTATTGACAACGTTTTTTTAGCCTTCGCGCGACACTGTTCCATGGAGCGATTAAAGCACATCTCTTTGAGACGCTCGCTAAACACCTTGTAAACTTCTGTATTTTCATGCGTGTTGGACAGGTGTTCATCCGACCAAATTTAAATTAGGCTTTTCACTTCGTCTTTGCTCTAGGTTAACCCACGATTCATTTCGAGTGGCATTAGAAATACAAACACTGCTGCTTTTTATGCAACTTACGTAATTTACTAGTAAATAATTTGTAATACAGCCTGGTTCGTTGGGTCGGATTGCTTTCTTACCACAAGCTAACCACTCCAGTTTTAGTTTTTTTAAGTGGGCCGAGACCACGGCTGCATTTCTCAAAAGCATCATAAGTCAAAGTTGATAGTAGAACAGGTCCCGTAACAAGTGTGAAAACGCCCTTGTCTTTTGCTGCTCACTCCTCACCAGTGCAGGTAGCAGTTTCTCCTCCAGTAGAGAGACAAAGGCAAGTGTATCTGCACCCTCCTTTGCTGATAGGTCATAGTCTGCATTGTACTTCTGAAACAAGAGACAGACAATTATTTATCTGCATCTTTCAAAAGCACTCATCACATTTACATTGCATTGCGTTCTTCATCTACTGTAAGGGTGAAGTAAGCAGTGACTAACAATCAAAGCAGCAGCTGCAGAATGCCAGCAGTTGTTAGTGTGAATGTTAGCAGTGAATGTAACTGACCATGATGTGTTTAGACATCTCTGAATGTCTACCACATTGCCAAAAAAAAAAAACTCTCTCAAGGATTAATGGATATAATAAGGAAAGGTTAAGCAATAAAATAAGTCAATTTCCAGAGTTCTTTCATGGGAGTAACTCAGACATGCTGTGCATGCTCTGTTCACCACTAACAAGCTATAACCGCTCATGCCATACCCACCGCCTTTACAACACAAACCAGAAGCTGTTATTGGGAAACTGCTCTCAAACTCATGACGGCTACAACAACCAATATGACCAACAAAGTCAAGAATACTGTCATACTCTTTTAAAATGTCCTTCAATAATCATTTTACTGAGATTTCTGGGTGGATTTCCATTTGTATGTCAGGTAACAATCTTTTGAATTATTAGCATAAAGATGTATTCAATAGTGTAAAAAAATGGATTAGTGTTATATTATCAAATAAGACCGACTGATTATTGTAGAGTTTATTTTCTCTACATAAACTAGCAGCAATGAATCATGCAGTACCATTTGAGATTAGTAAGATGTTTTTCTCTTACATATGCATATATTTGATACAAAAATAAAGTAAAAACAATTTTGTAAATTATTCTTATGTTCCCTATTTGAATATACTGCAAAATGTAATATATTTTTGTGATGGCAAAGCTGAATTTTCAGCTGCCATTACTGCAATGTTTAGTGTCATATGATCCTTCCAAATTATTCAATATGCTGATTTGCTGCTTAAAGGGTTAGTTCACCCACAAATGAAAATTCTGTCAGTAGGCTAATAACTCATCCTCATGCTGTTCCAACTAGGGCTGGTCCGAATACCATTTTTTGAGCTTCGAAGCTTCGGTAGTAATGAACATCGAATATTCGAAGCTTTGGAGAGAGGGTGCTGAACATAATCTTCTCTCTAATAAAAGCAGGAATCTCTATGTGTCTGTATGTCTGTTTGCATTTTGATTATTTCGAGAACCGTTCATCCAATCGACTTCACAAGGGAGTGCAGTGTCGATTTGATGCAATATAGAGATAGACACGTGAGACGCGACACGTTCAGAATTAATAAACTTTTAATAAACTACAGAACAGCGTGAGCGGGAAGCGGCGCGCCTCAACGCGGGCTGGGCTTATGCTCTGAGATATGGAGCTAAATGAGTCTCAATAAAGATAAATGCACACACTACATTCACATATGCACACACATGATTCATAAATACACACACAGGATACACAAATGCGCACAAAATTCACAAATGCACACACAAAATTTAAAAAGCACAGAAGATTCACAAATGCATACAAAATTCACAAATTCACACAAAATTCATAAATACACACACAATTTAGAAATACAAACACAATTTACAAATGCACTCAAGATTCAGAAATGCACAGGGCAAGATTCAGACGTGTATTTCTGATGCACACACAAATATATATTGATTTACAAACTGCTTGCGGTCTGTGAACTTCACTGCATTTGTGTGTGAATTTTGAGACTCCCTTGACTTGGCTCGACGATATCTGATTGGTTGCTGATCATTCCCTGTTTAAAAAAGGCATTTGTGTGTCGACTCGACACACAAATGCCTTTTTTTAAACAGGGAATGATCAGCAACCAATCAGATATCTCCCTTGGTTTAGCCAATCACAAGAACGCACCCTGCGTGGGGGATTGTTTACTCATAAGCCAATCACATGAATGCGTTCACACAGCGCGATATGCATGTGGCGCGGGCGCGGTGGAGTTCTGTCTGTCAGTTGGTTGAGACATAGACATCATATAGATAGACGCCCTATCGACCGCTACTGTATGGGAAGCCAAACAAACCAAAAGTGGGACGAGACAGCGGGGGTTTACAGAGCTCGCGCCGCGCTGACATGTCATCTGCGCGGTTCAATGGTCCGAGCCGCGCGGCCGACTCGTCAGCGCAGCGCGGACGTGTTTCCTAGCGACAACCAATGGGCAGCGCGACGCGAACAATCCTCACCAGCGCTGCACTGATCAAACAGCGCAGCGCAAACCATACATGCAAATAAATGTACAATAAAGAAACCCCAGCTTCCTTACAAAAAATTGGTTCTCTGCTGAAGTTTAGGAGTTTTTCCCTACAGAAGACAAAGAAGAAGAAAGACAAGATGAAATGCATACATTTCTTATGTTTATTATAGCTATTTAATACTGTTAGTAAAGAGTAGTGTTGTGCGTCGATACTTTGAAGAACTGCACATATATAGAGGCTACGGAAAGAGCTGTACAAAGCAGAAACTTCAATAACTTTCAATTTCGTAGTCGTCTTGAGGAGCACGCCAACCTTCTGGAAATTATATCGGACAGTTTACATGTTCAGGTAATGTATGTTAGTAAGTTTTGCATTCAGCCATCATTTGTAGACTTTAAGCTTTTTATGTCTGAATTCCATAATCATTTGTTAATTTTGAATAAAATGTTAAAACTAAAGATCAATTATATGTTATTGATATTTTGTGATATTGATTTTTAGGGTGAATTCAGTGTGATTTGGACACTTTTTGCTATTGAGATTAATTGGAAAAAGTGTCCCTCCCAATCAACCTGGTCGCCTATATATAGCCTAGTCTAAAACTGTATAATGTTTTAGAATGACCTTGACCTCATCACCACTGTGATGTGATATCTGGAAGTTAGAATTAAAATGTTATGGTTTCACTATTCTTAAGACAATAACAAATTTGACAATGTCCAAATCACACCGAATTCACCCTATAAATCAATATCACAAAATATCAATAACATAAAATTGATCTTTAGTTTTAACATTTTATTCAAAATTAACAAATGATTATGGAATTCAGACATAAAAAGCTTAAAGTCTACAAATGATGGCTGAATGCAAAACTTACTAACATACATTACCTGAACATGTAAACTGTCCGATATAATTTCCAGAAGGTTGGCGTGCTCCTCAAGACGACTACGAAATTGAAAGTCATTGAAGTTTCTGCTTTGTACAGCTCTTTCCGTAGCCTCTATATATGTGCAGTTCTTCAAAGTATCGACGCACAACACTACTCTTTACTAACAGTATTAAATAGCTATAATAAACATAAGAAATGTATGCATTTCATCTTGTCTTTCTTCTTCTTTGTCTTCTGTAGGGAAAAACTCCTAAACTTCAGCAGAGAACCAATTTTTTGTAAGGAAGCTGGGGTTTCTTTATTGTACATTTATTTGCATGTATGGTTTGCGCTGCGCTGTTTGATCAGTGCAGCGCTGGTGAGGATTGTTCGCGTCGCGCTGCCCATTGGTTGTCGCTAGGAAACACGTCCGCGCTGCGCTGACGAGTCGGCCGCGCGGCTCGGACCATTGAACCGCGCAGATGACATGTCAGCGCGGCGCGAGCTCTGTAAACCCCCGCTGTCTCGTCCCACTTTTGGTTTGTTTGGCTTCCCATACAGTAGCGGTCGATAGGGCGTCTATCTATATGATGTCTATGTCTCAACCAACTGACAGACAGAACTCCACCGCGCCCGCGCCACATGCATATCGCGCTGTGTGAACGCATTCATGTGATTGGCTTATGAGTAAACAATCCCCCACGCGGGGTGCGTTCTTGTGATTGGCTAAACCAAGGGAGATATCTGATTGGTTGCTGATCATTCCCTGTTTAAAAAAAGGCATTTGTGTGTCGAGCCAAGTCAAGGGAGTCTCAAAATTCACACACAAATGCAGTGAAGTTCACAGACCGCAAGCAGTTTGTAAATCAATATATATTTGTGTGTGCATCAGAAATACACGTCTGAATCTTGCCCTGTGCATTTCTGAATCTTGAGTGCATTTGTAAATTGTGTTTGTATTTCTAAATTGTGTGTGTATTTATGAATTTTGTGTGAATTTGTGAATTTTGTGCGCATTTGTGTATCCTGTGTGTGTATTTATGAATCATGTGTGTGCATGTATGAATCCTGTGTGTGCATATGTGAATGTAGTGTGTGCATTTATCTTTATTGAGACTCATTTAGCTCCATACTGAGAACGCGGACACTGCACTATAGTGATATAAAACGCACACACACAGGTCTGTTAAATTAAGCAATACTTTTAAGGTAGTCTAATATTTTTCTGACTAACAAATTACTGACAGAGTAAAGGGTAGATTTAAATAAAGAAAAACGAAATTTAAATATAGAAAAAACGAAATTTAAATAAAGAAAAAACGAAATTTAAATAAAGAAAAACAAAAATTTAAATATAGAAAAAACGAAATTTAAATAAAGAAAAAACGAAATTTAAATAAAGAAAAACTAAATTTAGCCAGTGTGTCGCCGGCCTTATTCAAGCGCGAATGAGAACCGTTTCGCGGGGGATCCCAGGTGTGCAAAAAACAACAACAAAAAACGAATATTCGAATGTCAAATTTTCAAATCGAATACCAACCCACCGAACGAATATTCGATTATTCGGGTCCAGCCCTAGTTCCAACCCCGTAAGACTTTCGTTCATCTTCGGAACACAAATTAAGATATTTTTGTTTAAATCTGAGAGCTGTCTCACTCCTTCATAGGTTGCTAGGTAATTGCATCTGCCGGCCCAGAAAAGTTAGTTAAAAAAAAAAAAAAAAAAAAAAAAAAAGACTTTATTCAACTATTTATTTTCTTCTGTGTGGGCCTCTGACGTGAGTTCACAAGAGCGCCACGACGTATGTGTGAGAACTGAGAAGATGACGCAGATGGGTCTCGATGTAGTGTTTAAAATGGTTCTAAAGTGTGCATTTCCTGGATGTCCGAATCATGAGAAACCAACGAGAAAACATAAAAGTGCCTTACCAATGCCGCAAAATGAATGGCTTAACATTTTACACTTTCCCATCAAATGATCGTGAGCGTCATCTTCTCAGTTCTCACACATATGTCATGGCGCTCTCGTGAACTCACTCAGAGGCCCACAGAAGAAAATGAATAGTTGAATAAAGTCGTTATTTTTGTTTGTTTTTTTGCGCACAAGAAGTCTTCTCGTCGCTTGATAAACTTAAGGTTGAGCCACCGTAGTCACTTGGACTATTTTAACAATGTCTTAACTAACTTTTCTGGGCCGGCAGATGCAATTACCTAGCAGCCTATGAAGGAGTGAGACAGCTCTCAGATTTAAACAAAAATGTCTTAATTTGAGATCCGAAGATGAACGAAAGTCTTACAGGGTTGGAACTTTTGTTCACTTTTGGGTGAACTAACCCCTTAAGAAACATGTCTTATTATTAATATTGAAAACAGTGTTGAGGCTTAATATTTTTGTGGAAACTATGACTTTTTATTTCTTCCTTTTTTCTTCATAAAGTAAAAAGTGTATTATATATATATATATATATATATATATATATATATATATATACATATATATATATATATATATATATATATATATATATATATATATATATATATATATATATATATGTCAAAAGATTAATCACATCCAAAATAAAAGTTTGTGTTTACATAATATATGTGTGTGTACTGTGTATAATTATTTATATATATATATAAAAACACACACAATCATGTATATATTTAAGAAAAATTGGTTATATTTATATATAACACATTTATATATAATATAAATTATATAAATGTATATACAGTATATAAATGCAAATATTTCTTAAATATATACATGAATGTGTGTGTATTTATACATAATAATTATACACAGTACACACACATATATTATGCAAACAAACTTTTATTTTGGATGTGATTAATCGTGATTAATCTTTTGACAGCCCTAATATATATATATATATATATATATATTATATATATATATGTATATATATATATATATATATATATAGATATATAGATATAGATATATATATATATATAGATATATAAGATTTTAAATACATTTACTATAATTAACAACATTCTGTTAAAAGAGCTTCAGAACAGCTGTCTTTACATCACTCAACACCCTTTCACAATCTACTTAGCATCTGCTCATAAACTGGTTTAAGGAAAATCCTTCACCTGTTTTCAGAGGATGCAGATCTTGATTTAGATGCTGAGAAGCTTTAGAATCTAATCCTCACCTGTTGAGAGAGTGTGCGCGTGTGCGTGCATGAGAGAGAGAGAGAGAGAGAGAGAGAGAGAGAGAGAGAGAGAGAGAGAGAGAGAGAGAGAGAGAGAGAGTTCATCTTGCCCCCAAAGGTTGTTAGCCTCTGAAGGGTTGGGGGGGTCGTTCACCTGTTTCCGGAGATGAATGATGATCTTACTGGGTTGGGAGATGCTTCCTTCTTCCCTAGTCTTCAGAGCAGGCAGAGTACCTGTTGGAGGAGGAAACAACTCGCATGTTAAACCCTGGCCTGCAGGAGAAAATATGAGAAAAATTTAACACACTGCCTTAAGTGCAGGTGTATTCAAACCAAACACACTCCACGCAGGGTTCTAGAAGTCACTGGAGGCTTGACACATTGACCTATGACCTGTTGAACTCATTACACCCTCTTTCAGTTTGGGTCACTCTAAGGTTCCCTCATACAGCATATATATATATATGCGCTGTCATTCAGTCTTCAGTCCTTGGCAGTAGCTCACTTTAACAGCTTGATGTATCAGATGACCACTGAACCGTCTGGCAGAATTTAGGTTTCTGCACTGCAGTGGAAAACTCACCTGTAGGACTTCTCCATGGGTTGGTGATTTTGTGAACTTTGAGAGGAGCTCCAGCAAACTTGGCATAGGCCTTAGAGGAAAAAAGAAAGAGAAAACATGGAATGAACTCAGTTATGTATTCCCAAGATACAAACAAAACATTGAAGCGCAACAGATGAGTTCTGGAAGTAAACTCCCAATAATTTATCAACAGAGAAATAGTTTTTTCATGTAAACATGAGTAGTTCATGAGATATGTTCAAAAAGTATGACAGACATTTATAAAGTAGACCCTGGAGTAGCAATCAAACAAGTCAAACATTGTTACAATCGTTCATATAAACAAACAAGATGCTATAGCTATAATAATAACAACATTATTGGCTATATATGAACATGGTTTTTAGTAAAAGTTTTTTTTTTTTTTTAAGTAGTCTTTTTCTGTCCTTTTTGGCCTTAAAATATATATTTACATTAAGAACTAACAATAATGCAAAATTACTTATAAGTCATTCTTATAATGAGGCTTTTTTTTCTTTCTTCCTTCCTTTTAATGTCAGGAAAATTGTATCACCCTTTTAATTTTCGCTTAAAAAAAAAGAAGAAGTAATTTTATGTGTGAATCAGTGCTATTTTAGTATCATTGAGATACTAGGTTTTATTCATATTCTGAATTCATTTTTATATTTTTAATTTTAGCTAAAAGTTGTATTATTTTTGTTGTTGTTTTTTTTAATCGTCTATAGGCTATAGTTTATTAATTTATATTTCAGTTTTATTTTTAGTGTTATTAAAGTTAAACTCAATGAAAATGAGAAATGGTGCCTTGACAACTAGCTAGTTGACAAAATAGCCTAAGTTTAATTATATTTGATCTCAGATAATGTTTATTTAATTTCAATAACACATTTCTTAATGGTTTTAATTTTAGTTTACTACAATAACCTTGGTGTGAATTGCATTTTTAATGTATTGAGCATAAAATAAAAGTCATGTCATTGACCCTATATATAATATGAATTACGACACAGGTGGAACGATGTAATGACCATTCAGCATCTAAGACTGCTATGCATTTTATGAAGAAAAAAAAGTTATGTTAATTTATAATACACGGATGAGTAATAGTAGGGCTGGATCATCTGAGTATTGCTACATTGCTATTGAGACATTTCTGTGGGGCTCAACGGGTAAGTCACTAATTGTGCCGTCCAAAAATGTGCTGACTTGAGCCTGGGAGGGTTTTATGTTTACAAATGGAGTAGATCAAATTCTGGACTCACTCCAAGTCAGGATAGTACATTTTGCAGTCAGCTGCAATAAATTGAACATGAAGACGCCAATCATAGCTCTCACACTTAGTGGAATTTAGTCACTGAACATAGACGAAGGTAAGTAGGAAAGATCAGATGAGAGAGAGTGATGTTTTATTTCCAACCCATCACGAATGTACTATTAAAGAACATCAAACAACAGCGCTGCCGCTCTGTAAATTCCAGTGTGGTTTGCGGCTCTTGACTGCCGTGCTGAGAAGGCATTTAACAGGAAAAGAATTCATAGTGTTATGTTTTCTTTGTTTATGGAAAACTAAGAGAGTAAGTATAATAGCATGTTTGTAACAGAAATGAATCATGTATCCAAAATACAAGATGAGATCATGGGACACAGTAAAAATTTAAAGCAGTAATAATAGACAGGCTCACATAAATACAACATCTCTGAGATTACGAGTTGAATGGCTGCAAGCACAGCTGGTAACCTGAGAAGTGCCCTGAGAAAGCGTCTGGATGCAGTTAAAGTAATGCTTATGTTTTTCAATCTCACACACAAGCCAGCTGCCCCACCTATCCATGCTACTGGTCTCAAAACCTTCATTCATGTTTTTCTAACATCGTCTGCACATTTATGTTGCGGTCTGAGCCAATGCGGCTCTGAATGGGTGCTTTCAAAATCGCCTATAAGTTATTCTTTTAACTACTTCACGGACGTTAAAAAAATATGTTCTATTCAGTATCACTGTGTGTAGTCATTTTAAGTATTCAAGTATGTCTGTATCAATCATTTATATTAGTTTTTTTCCTGAATTTGTTTTTTGTAATGTCTTGTGCCTATATTTTATTAAAAATTGAGTTTCGCTTTTAGTCATTTACATCAAGTCAAACTGTTGCCTTGGTAACTTTTTTTTCTTTCTTAGTTTACCCAAGTAAAGTGACCAATCACCGTTTGTGTGTATATATATTATATATATTTATACTACAGGGCAGTTGAATGCTTGAATCTGATTGGTTGACGAACGTTCTGAGGTGTGCAATTATTTTCAGGGAACCGCACGGCTAAAGTAGTTCCGGCAGGTCTTGACCTCATTACAGTTCCATATCACTTCGCGTAGTCAACTGTAATAACGAACAATACGATACAATTCATAACAAGAAAAAGCTGCAGCCCCATGCGCTTGATCTGCAATTTTCAATGTCTAACTTCACAATCAATGAAAACATGCAGTTTAATTTTAATAAATAAAGTAAACAGTCCTATTCATAATCAATAGAAAATTAAACTGAATATTTAAATAAATTGATAGTCCTGTTGCACGGGTTTTCGTAATTATTGAAGATAATATAACAAATAAATAAAATTGATAGGCCTGTACTTGTTAAAAGGGCTTTGTGTTTCATTTATTACTGTCACTAATAGAAAAAAAGAATGAACGAATTAATTAAAACGAATTGAATTAATAAATAAATAATAATATTGACGCACATGCTTCTCTCTAAGGCCGGTTATGAATGTAATTTGATACTTATGTTATGACTGATCATGCACGCGTTTTCAGCGCGTTCAGTCTGTGTTCACAGTGGTGTTTAAAATCTGCTGCATTCACAGTCAGAGAATGTTTCTAGTCGTTAAGTGTGTCCAGCATTACTCTGCTATCAGCGGCTCAAACCTCCGTTACTAACTCTAAAATGACGTTTTGGAATTAGCAACGGAGCATGGGTTTAGATGCGCAAGGAATTAGTCCTACATACAAGAGCGTTTTAATGACAAAAACTTTACAAACGTCTTGAAATACATCATCTGAACAATATTTCGAGGTGTGGTAACTGTAGTATAAGCGGAATAATTGACTCCAGGCTCCGCTTCGCGTCGTGACCGCATTACCACCTCGGGTGTGCATTATTTTTATAATAATTCAACGGCCTGTCGTCAATTATTCCTTACATATAAGGACGGTATATAAAAAAAAAAACATGTATATGGTATTTAGAGGGTTATGCTATTTCACAGTTATAATAGCCCTGTGTCTAATTTCAAAATATGGCATAGCCAGGGAAAGATGCATTTTTGTATTCAAGAACAGCCGGATAAAGTGCAACGGAATATAACAGAATGCAGCGGCCTCGAAGCATGTTTTAAAGTTGTATTGGTAGTCAACCATTGTGACCTATCCCTTCAAAAGACTTGTCAACAACCTATCATAGGAATTTGACACTATTTTAAGTTTTGGTGAATTGGTGGCGAATTGGTATAATCTCAATTGCTACAAACTGCTTACGTCCGACTGAGGGTTAGCTAGATTTAAGGGTGGACCTTCATGCTTATTTTTTTAACATAGAAGTTAGCCTACGTTTTCTCATGAGATTGGGTTGAACTTGTTCAGATAGGCTATTCAAATATTATTTATATAAACTATACACTGATGTGTTCCTATAGTTCAAAGCTTCAAACAGTATAGCATGGCGCTATTAACGCCAATGTCATGAGTTTGATCGATTCTCAGGAAATGCATGAACTAAAAAAAAGCAATGCAATGCATGAATAAAAGCAATGCAATGCAAGACGCTTTGGATAAAAACGTCTGACAAATGCATAAATTAATGTGTGTCAAACTTCAGAAAATAAGTAAAAGCAGTACCTACCAGCGCAATTGACTGAACTCACCCCTGCTTTAAATAAATAAAAATTGGCCTTTTTTTACACTGTTTTATCTAACCTTTTAAACCATGAAGCAATTTTGTGATAGTGAAAATCCACCCACATTTTTCAATAAATATAGCTCCCTTTCCCAGCATCTGCTTACAGCTTTAATACTCAAGAGCAACTGGAGACTTGAGCCTCTGTGATGACTTTTCTGTAGACATACACTCAAAAAAATAACTCATTGGACAAACTCAATTTAATTGAGGGCAGGATTTCCATCCAATAAATATGTGTAGCCCCAACTCATAAAAAACAAATTCATACAATGAAATGTATTTGAGTTGGTCCAACTCAATTTTGACCACTTTAAATGAGTTCGTCCAACTCAATTATGAACATCTTAAGTGAGTTAGTCCAACTCAATTTTGACCACTTTAAATGAGTTCGTCCAACTCAATTATGAACAACTTAAGTGAGTTAGTCCAACTCAATTTTGACCAATTTAAATGAGTTCGTCCAACTCAATTATGAACAACTTAAGTGAGTTGGTCCAACTCAATTTGATCAAATAGTTTAAATTAAATGGAAACATTTATAAAATAAGTTTTATGCTTCTTAAAATGTAATTAAAACATTTAATTGAAAAATCAATTAGGAAATCCTTCTTTTGTACACCATAAAGACAAGAGACAAATCTTTATCGAGATGTTTTTATTTAAAACTCAATATTGATTTAATGTGAAAAATATTTCATACTTTTAAAAATTATTTAACCAAACAAGCTAGTTGCGACAATGCAAGTACACATTTTAAAGAAATACTCCACCGTTTTTTCATATTAAACTGTTATTCCCTTAACTAAGACAAGTTGATACATACCTCATCATTTTTTAATATGAAAAAACAGTGGAGTATTCCTTTAAGTATTTTTTCCAGTCTGGAAATTTGCCTTTGTGGCACATGAACAGTTTCTGGAATTCCAAAGTCAAAAACTTGACTATTAAAAACAGTAAAAATAAACTTGACTCTAAAATATACTTCAGAATCATATATACGCATAATGGCTTGTCTTAAAAAGGATAAATGAAAATGTTGTCATCATTTACTCATCCTCGGGCTGTTCAGTTTCCCATATTCTTCAACATATCTTCCTTTGTGTTCAACAGAACAAAGACATTTTACAGGTTTGGAACAACCCGAGGATGAGTAAATGATGACAGAATTTTCATTTTTGGGTGAACTATCCCTAAAGACAAGAACCACTAACAAGAAATACACACAAAAAATGTGTAAGAGTGTGTGTAAAAAAATAATGTACTTTTGTGTGTGTGTGGTGTGTGCGTGCATAAGTATGTAAACGACTCAAAACAGTGGAGTATTTCTTCAAAGTATTTTTTCCAGTCTGGAAATTTGCCTTTGTGGCACATGAACAGTTTATGGAATTCCAAAGTCAAAAACTTGACTATTAAAAACAGTAAAAATAAACTTGACTCTAAAATATACTTCAGAATCATATATAAGCATAATGGCTTGTCTTAAAAAGGATAAATGAAAATGTTGTCATCATTTACTCATCCTCGGGCTGTTCAGTTTCCCATATTCTTCAACATATCTTCCTTTGTGTTCAACAGAACAAAGACATTTTACAGGTTTGGAACAACCCGAGGATGAGTAAATGATGACAGAATTTTCATTTTTGGGTGAACTATCCCTAAAGACAAGAACCACTAACAAGAAATACACACAAAAAATGTGTAAGAGTGTGTGTAAAAAAATAATGTACTTTTGTGTGTGTGTGCGTGCATAAGTATGTAAACGTCTCAATATAAAACGATGTATTCTCAAATACATTGTGTTCTCAAAAAATATTTTTTTTGCACATCTCATGCAAACAGCTTAATTTTCAGCTGCTGGATCTTTGCATTCAACCTATGTCCATCCAAGTTCATTAGGATTTTCTGGATAAACTCGAAGGTATGCTTGAGGTTGTCAGGAAAACTAAGATCAAGTGCATAAATGAGACCAAACAGCATGATGAACGCCAAGATCACACAGTCTAGGTTGCTCAAAACCTTAATGCCCTCGATCACAACTCCTATGTCATCAGTAGAATCTCCTCTTCGGATTGTGTAAATCCCCATGACTGTGTTTGGGATTTCATTTTCCGCATCCTCAGTGGCCTGGACAAAACACAAAACACTTTGGTTAAGCCCAGGTGAATTTGACTCTTTATATTTTAAAAGTAATCAGCAAATTGCATTGCTACTTTTCAGTCTGAAACTTAACATCTTCCTTAACTTCTTGGACTGTTTTATTTGGCATAAACAACATTGATAGAATATATATCAATAATACACTTTACAATAAGGTTCCATTAGATAATGCATTAACTAAAAAAATAGCAATACATTTGTTACAAGATTTATTCATATTTGTTAATGATAGTTAATCAAACTGCTCATTGTCAGTTCATATTACTAACTTATTAAAGGCATACACATGGAATGAAAAAGGGGTGAATAAATTAGTTTTCATTTTGAGTGTACTATTCACTCAAATCTACCAGGCATGTAATCAGCTAAACACACACAAAAAGACCCTCCCCCCTGCAAAATTATTATTATTAAAAATATTACTTAATTAAAATGAATAAAACAAAATCTTATTATTCCACTAATACATATTATTTTACTGTGAAATGAACTTACCACATACTCCTTGAAGAAAGTGTCTGGATCTTCAGTGAGGTAGATGGTCAGGCCTTTCAGGATACACTCTCTCCTGATGTTAATGTTGTCACACTACAGCAGGGGGAAAATAAAGACTGAAATTAGCCAAATGCAGAAAGCTGTACAATAACTAGACAAAACAGAAGACATTGCATTCATTTCTACTAACAGAGTCTGTGATCGCCAGGGCGTTTTTGATCTTTTGCCCCTTCACTCCTCCTTTGTTCTTGAAGATCTGCATCAGTTTATCTGAAAAGTGGTCCAGCTGTGATAGGAACGTTGATTGCAGGGGCTTAGTAGTGATCCGCATGAACTCTGCGTTCACCTTCAAAATGTAAAACAAAACACATTAATTTGTTTTGTTAATTCTTCGTACTACAAAAATAACCTAATAACGACTAAAATAAAACTCTACATAACATGTTTACTTACTTCACTCTGCTGAAAAAGAGCTGGCCATTGATTCTTGAACTCCTCTATCATGGGCTTTTGCTCCACAATCTGCTGACGTCTGTGGGAGAATGTTCTTTCCATTTTTCCTTTTATCATCACTTCATTGTCACGCTTTTTCACTTCCGACAGTAAAGAAATTCTCTCGTACTCCAAGCTTTCCGTAGATTCACCTTTTGGGTGCAGAGGAATGTAGTTCACCTCAGCCTTCCTTGGTTTCTTGATGTTGGCAGCAACCTTGCCTTGTCCTTTTTGTTTGTACTTTAAGGAATTTACACAGATTTCAGGATGTCCAAGCCGGCCAAGCTTTGTGCGATAATTTTGCATCTTGTACTTAAGTGACTGCTTCCATCCCCAAAATCCTGTCTTGGAACCAAGTTGCCCCAAACAAGGATGGACCCTAATTAAAGCTGCTGCTACCTCTTCACACTGATAGTCTTTAGGATATTTTGTATATTTTACCATTTCTTGGGCTAGGCCATTAAGAATGATACCTTTCAGCTTTGGGCCAGGGTTAAAGTATGTCCCATTTGCCTGAAACTCAGTATCCTTTAAGTTTAGCTCAAATTCTGCGTCGTAAGTAAACTTAGGGACCACACAAGCTTTGGGCCATGGGGACGAACCTGAGGGAGTTTCTGTAGATGAGTGAGAAGTAGATGCATACTGTATTTCATCATCACCGAATAAGACAAGTGATGAGGTCTGTGGCTCGGAGGTTTGTGGCTCTGAATAAGTGGGCGTCTCAGTAAATGAACTTACTGGGTACAATGTGATGCAGGGCTCATCGGTCCGGAGCTCCACAGGTGACAATGCAGGCAGGTATATCACCTTCAGTGTGCTTTTGTGTTCAATTTCAGAAACTGAAGTTAGATTCATATACTCTTTGAAGTCAGCATCCATGTATTGCAACCTGAAGTCCTCATTCAACTGAAAGACTGTCTTTATAAATGCATGAAGTTCTTCCACAGTATCTGGAATTCCAGACATCAGGGACAGTTTCCTGGAGTCAGTCTCATCACCAAAGATAATCCGCAGAGCAAAAGGACCCGCCATAATGGAACACCTTTAATCTAGAAGAGAGAAAAGGAGAAAAGAACAAGAAATTATCAAATTATATTTTTATTTTCATTTGAAATTAAAATATAATCTTAGATTTAGCAAGAGATAGCATAAGAACTACGGTAGACATTGGCCTCCAGACTGCAGACTAGACTAAAAGGATTATACTAACCTTTAATGATGATGAATCTTCTCAAGCTCACCATTCGTAAACCTCCAACCATGTATGCCACAAGGGGATATGGGTCTTTCAAGTCACCAAGCTCAATCAGGGCAACCTCTGTAGTGGGTAAGGCAGTCAACTCAAACCCTCTATAATGCTCCCTGTACCAAGCACATAAAGGTTTCACAAGGAAGCACAACTTCTCTTTATGAATACACAGTTTCAGGATTTCATTGAATGTAGGCAGTCCATCTACAGATCCATGTACAATAAGCATCCCCTCAGTGTAATGTATACCACTGCACGACACATTTTTTGCCATATGAACCTGAGTCACATTTGGGTATCTTTGCTTCAGTGTACACATTACCCTTTCATTAAGGACATCAACAGGCATAATTGAGACATCAGTGACATCCAAGGATGACTTCTTGAGACTCCAGGAATGTGTGTGATAGGCAAGCATGAACTGGTGTTTAATAGCAAGTGAACGAGCTATATTCTTAAAACAATTAGTATGACGAGCAACCTGCTTGAAGAAGCTATGTTTAGCCTCAAATCTCATTGTCCAAAGTTCAATTAGAGGTCCGAAGCAACGAATCATTTGCGGATAGTGCTCTAAAAAGTGATGCTTTGGTATGAGCTTGACAAGAGGAAAGAGTTCAAGATAGCGCTGTCTGTGTTCAAAAATCTTGGCTTCAAGATATGCAATGGTCTCTTCTGTGTGAACAGGGGCTACGACTAGTTCAACTATGTCTTTAAGATCTAAGATCACCTGCCATGGTGGCTCATCATCTGGCAATATTTGCCCAATAATGAAAGGAAGCAATCTTAGCAAGGTCCAATTTTCATGTGCATTACCACCTATACTGTTGTTGGATGCGAAAGAGCGTGGTATGGCATGTGGGCGATTCGTTTTGTCTCCCCATTTGTATGGAAATGTCTGTATCAATGTATTGAGAATTTCAAGAGTAAAGTACTTTTTGGAGATCAACAAACTAATACAACGTGCCAGTTCAACTGGAACAACACCCTCAAAGAGATCATGTACAATATCTGGAGGATAGCCAGTGGTGACGTGAAAATGTGAAAGGTGCTCAGTTAAAACACATTGTCTTTTGACACCACAGCAGAAACTTTCATTCTCCTTTGCTGTCTGTACATGAGCATCATGAATGTCTCTGGTTCTAAGTTGGAAAGCCCCTGACCCGACATCCTTAGTTTGAAATTCTGACTTTTGTCCAGTGCAAAATCTACATATTGAACCTCCAGAAAAACTCTCAAGAAATCCACCAATAGAGTGGGCTCCAAGGTTGTCCGCTATTACACACTGGACAGTTCCTTTAACCAACTGACCAAGCTGAGAAATGAAAACACCATGCTGTTCTAATACTTGTAGGTCTTGCAAAAGAGGCTCCAACACTTTTCCATAGCCATAAGTCTTGACATCATCAGATTTGCAAAG
Organism: Phoxinus phoxinus; assembly: GCF_949152265.1. Classification (NCBI taxonomy): domain Eukaryota; kingdom Metazoa; phylum Chordata; class Actinopteri; order Cypriniformes; family Leuciscidae; genus Phoxinus; species Phoxinus phoxinus. The sequence goes on from NC_136894.1 coordinate 13,294,390, forward strand.
AACAGCAAGATAGATTGAGGATAGAGTTGAATGGTAACCTGGTGGCAAATTACCCAAGACCCAATACACACCACAGAGTTTGTGCTTTTTCCGAGATGTCCCAAGTGGGTTACATAACTCGAAATCGTCAACATAAAGATTAATGGCTATTCTCAAATCTTCTCCAGAAAGGAACAGATTTTGCTTCCAGTACTCACCATCTCTTATGGTTTTGTAATACTGGAGACCAGTCAATTGATGGTCTTCAGTTCTCTGAATGTCAAGATGATCAAGGACACCTTTTTGACTGAGCAGATTTTGCAAAGACTTTAAAATAGGAATATATTGAAACGTCCTGCTCTTCTGTAATTCTAGAATGTACTCAACCGGCTCTAAAACACCAAAATGAGATGTGTAGTACTGTTTACGTTTATATGCAGTAGCAAGAGGGCCCTCCTTAGAAATAGCTCTGCCCAGTGGATTAGATGTGCATATAACAGTGGAAAGCTCATCAACTACAGATTCCTCAACATGAATATTGTGATTTTGGAATAGATCAGACACAACTGCTTTTGTGACGGGTATAGATGCTGTACTTAATATATAGTGAAGTTCAGAAAGGACCTCATCAACAGCTGACTTTGGAACGTGAACAATATTTTCCAACTTCAATAAAATGCAAGCAACCTTTTCTTCAATAGACTTTGGCAGGTCTACTCCTACAGTATCATCACCACTTAGAGTTTCAAATTCATAATCTGTATCCACAGACTCTGCTAGCCTATCTACAGAATTGTCTGACTGATGCAACTGACCACTTGAACTGACGACAATGGGTTTGAAGTCTATTAATGAATGTGGAGTGTGTTTCCGATATCGGTGGGTGTTAAATGTGCTGTAAATATTACTTTCAAATGCACATCCTACAAACATACACTGAACCGTTTCATTATGCCTGAGATGTCCATTTATGTGTTGAAAATAATCTCTTTCTGTTGCTAGCTCCTTGCATGAGCACACATGACACTGGAATGTTGTTAATTCTTCTGGCTTTGGAGTTTCCTGTTTAGCATGTGTTTTGTACGTGTGATTAAGAAGCTTACTCCAGGTACTAAACGTGCATGGGCAATCTGTGTATGGACATGGATAGTGAAAACTGCCCCTAAAACACACATGAGTCTGCCTAAAATGCTGCAGCAACAAATACCTGCTAGCTAGTTTTGAAGGACATTCTTTGCACTGCCACATTCACAAACCTAAAAAGAATAAAAAAAAAAAAAAGCATTATTAGATACCATATTTAACAAATGACACAAGTAAATCAGAATATTTGAATATGACTTACTATAACTAGGAGGTTGCTGTTCACCTGGTCATGTTCATCAAACTGTGAAAGAGAAGATGTTGTTTAGGAGTGGGAACCAGTACTCATATGAAAATATGCTTTTTGTTTACTTGGTTCTATTTTACCCAAGTCGTTCACTTAAATTATTTTTAAATCAATTTAATTACTTGAGAGAATTGGAAAGTGTCATATTAAAGGGTTAGTTCACCCAAAAATGAAAATTCAGTCAGTAATTACTTTAGTAAGTAAAAGTCTTTCGTTCGTCTTCGGATCACAAATTAAGATATTTTTGATGAAATCTGAAGGCTGTCTCACTCCTCCATAGGCTTTCAGAGGGACCCAAACTCGCCGGCCCAGAATAGTTATTAAAACATCGTTACAATAGTCCAAGTGACTACAGTGGCTCTGCATTAAGTTTATCATGGACTTTATTCCACTATTCATTTCCTTCTCTCTGGGCCTCGAGTTAGATCACGTAGTGTTTAAGCGCAGCGCGTCTGTGTTGCACGTCACCACATAGACTCACTATTGGCCGACGCTGGTCATGTGTGTGATGCGTGGTGACGCGCAACACAGATGCGCTACGCTAAAACACTACGTGAACTAGCCTAACTCGAGGCCCAGAAAGAAGGAAATTAATAGTGGAATAAAGTCGTTATTTTTGTTGTTTTTCCGCACATAAAGTATTGTCTTCGCATGATAAAACTTAATGCAGAGCTATTGTAACGATGTTTTAATATCTATTCTGGGCCGGCGAGTTTGGGTCCTTCTGAAAGCCTATGGAGGAGTGAGACTGCCTTCAGATTTCATCAAAAATATCTTAATTTGTGATCCGAAGATGAACGAAAGACTTACATGGTTGGAACAACATGAGGGTGAGTAATTACTGACTGAATTTTCATTTTTGGGTGAACTAACCCTTTAATATGACACTTTCCAATTCTCTCAAGTAATTAAATTGATTTAAAAATAATTTAAAATGTTTACTTGGTAAATGGACTAAAGTTACAGCTTACGCACTCCTAAATATTTTTGCGTTGCACCATTAAAATTAGTTTAAAAACATAACTCTACGTTCCAACTAAATATTTACACCTATCAGGAGTAACGGTTGGACTAAAATAGCAGGCAGACTGAACTGCATCAATAAGCTCTTCTTTTACCTGACAGACTTAAATTATTTAGCCATATGATAATGCTGACATTTAAACTGCCTTACATTTTAAAAGAGAGAACATTATGTGAATAGATTGCTTTGTTAGCGGCTCATCAACACGCACCCGTCCAACAGAGCGCCACTGTGTACATCTGTCCCATCGGTCTGTGTTGTGTGTCACATAAAATCATTGTTATCAATGTTATTTCTTATGTTTTTTTTTTTTATCATTACTTATTTATCCTTATTAATTCGTTTCAAATACAGTTTCTGAATGTTAGTTACATAAAAACACTTATGCTATTCATGATTAAGTGTCATAATGGAAATGTATTTTTACCTTTAGTTAAGTGAGGCAAAATAAGTTAAATAAGTTAAAATGAAGGATAAACTGAAATTCACAGCATTTAAACAACTTTACAACGAATTTAGAGTGATTCAAATTTATTTTAAACACTGTTCCTGGAGATTATAATTTATAACCACAACATTTATCTGTGCACTGCACATTTTATGTGTGTGTGTGTGTGTGTATATATATATAGGCCTATATATATATTTTTTTTTATGAGAAAGGAATGAGAACATAGAGCTATAATTTCAACAAACGTGCGTATATGTTTACTGCAAAAACAGACGACTATCGTCCATTCTGTCGCATTTTTCAGGTGTTCTGATGACCCTGTCTGTTACTTTGAGCTCAGCTGCGATGCGAACGTGTTCCCTCTGTCCCACGCAAATGCAGTATATATGCATGCTATAAATAAGTAGTTCACATGATAAAAAAATAATCTTAATATTGAGATATACGTTACCTCTAGTAAAAACGGGTGCGCGAGTGCGCGCACGTGAGCAGAGCCAGTCATAGAGGCGGTAGTCATGGCGACGGAGAGTGACAGTCGCGCAAGCCAATCACTTGTTTCGTCCCGGTAGGAATTAATGAGCCGTGTTTTTTGAAGATTAAATACACTATAGTCACTCAATTTTTATACTCTCTTTTTCAAAGTACTTACATTTGAATTATGTATTGGTATATAAAGACAGTTTAAGCCAATTTTTTTAAAAAAGTTCTTTAGACAATTCTTACCTACCCAACTAACGTACACGTTATATCTCAATATTAAGATTATTTTGCTACAGCGCTTAATGTCAGGTGATTGTAAAACACGGAACACCTCACTTCATGATTTCATGGTGAAATGTCTTATTTTTCATGTTAAGCAGGTACATTTTGGTCAAGACCAATGCACTGTGGCCAATTCAGCGTGAGTGACGCAGCAAAAATAGGCTCGTCGCCGAAACGATCGAAAGCCGCCAATTAATTTTATGACGGGTAAGTTAACGTTATATCAATCCAACTAGCAAGCCAATTAGCAAAGAACCAATTTGGACCGTTACAGTCAAATTCTGAATCGTTACACTGGTAACTTATACAACACATAATTTGCACGTTGCGTGGGCGATCGGAGGGACACAGAACAAATCACCTCGCATAATTTCATGTAGCATATTTCACTCAAAATTGTGATCTACACATTCTCTTACAGTGAGTGAGGTAAATTCTTTACTACAAAAACTCAAACAAACTAATACTTACCAATAACGAATACGACGTAGCAGTCCTTGAGGCGGCAGACGACAAAATGGCAGCCACACACTGAGCATGTTCTTCTCTGGTGGGTCTCAGCTTAACTTTGCGCGCGCTCCGAATCCGAAGCCAAATTAATTTGAGTTAATCAAATTAAAATAAATCTCATAGATGACACTATTTATACATTTTACGTTAGACTTATTAAGTATACATACGTATTATTCCTAATTAGAAATATTTAAATAAAGTGAACACAATTTAAATGTGTCATATCTAAGAAGGGCTTGAATCATTTTTTTGAGTGTAGAAACCATAAAACCACCCGTTCTCCATGAGAATGTTTAGGCTAGACAAAAGAGGAAAGTCGTCACCATTGCAAAAACCTCTGCTGCCTATATCATTTCTACCATAGAGCAAAACAATTGTTTCATGTTTTTCAGAAACTATGACTAATGATGAAGACCTAAAAAACATAAGACGCTTTTCACACTTAAAATAGTATCCCTTCTAAACCCCAGGTAACCGGAATCCTGGGTTATCTTCCTTCATGTTTCACATTGCTCACTGTACATTCCTAAACCCTGGGTTAACATTCTTTTGCGGTGTCAGTGTCACTGATCGGACAAACGCTGTATGTGATACGAAAATGTTTACAAAAAGGCTCTACCATTGCATATCCTCATATTATATAGGCTACTGCTGTGCAGATTGATCAAGTTTATCCTGAATGGACTTTTCAGACTATAAGGGTAAAGGCTCGTTCACACCAAGAAAGACAACTATAACGATAACTATTTGTGTGTACAACACACAATACTGTTCTGTTTATTCTAATAAATTATTCTTTATTCTGCCGCTTTAAATGAGCAATACAGCTCTTTAAAGAATGATTGATTCCGACAGGATGTCATCATCAGCAAGAAAAAAATATTCTAAAAGTGATTCCAACAATATAATATCTCTGTGCTGTATCGTAATAGTTGTGGTATGGACTTTTATATTAATTTATATTTAGAATGATTTTTAGAACTAGCCTATTTTATGGTTGTGCACACACTGGAAAGACACATTTATATGCAAAACTTAAAAAAAGTGAATTTTGCATCCATGACCCCTTTAAGAATGAAACACTGTATCCTACAAGTTTGGCACCACAGCAATGGATGGTTAACACCGCAAAATCAGTGCTAACAGTGTGCCCTTTTATTAACAATCCTTTACATTCACTTAACCGTTCCCTTTTTAGTCATTACTTTATTTTCTATTGATTATGGCATTGGCAACAGTTACTTATTAAATAATAATCAAATGAGGGACAAGAGCAGACAGTCAAATATCCAGGCTTATGTTGTAGTTGTGCTTCCTTTTGCCATTTAAAGAGCTGATTCAGTTGCTTTGATGATCGCAATCTCCACAACCTCATCACTCAAAACGTTCGGGCTCCGTTACATAATTACCGGTATATATTTATATTAGGGCTGTAACGATTAATCGCGATTAATCAAAATCCAAAATAAAAGTTTGTGTTTACATAATAAATGTGTGTGTATTGTGTATAATTATTTTGTATATATAAATACACACACATGCATGTATATATTTAATAAAAATGTGTTATTTATATATAAAATAGTTCTATTTATATATATTATAAATCATATAAAAATATATATGCAGTATATAAATGCAAATATTTCTCAAATATATACATGCATGTGTGTGTATTTATATATACAAAATAATTATACACACACACATATATTATGTAAACAAACTTTTATTTTGGATTTCGATTAATCGCGATTAATCGTTACAGCCCTAATTTATATACATAAATATTCCCTAGTTACATAAAAGCAATCAATAGTGAAACACTCAAGTTACACTGTCAAAAAGAAACTCAGACTGAATAAATAGCTGGATCACTGCATGTCCATTCATGTAGAAAAGTTGTCCTTGTCCTGAAGGTTTTGTTTTTGTTTTTTGTCATTGTCGAGACACATGAGAACCTCTCGGGTACACTGTTTGTTTTTGCATTTGGGGAGTTTGGATATCTACACTAAGGGACCCTTCGCTTCCTAGCATACACAAACTGTTGGCTGTTTAGACAGCTGTGGCGGACAGGCAGATAATCCTGTCTTTCTCTACTGTCATCCACAATGAGTAGTATACACAAACAAAGACAAGTGATAAAAGACACACATGGCCACTGTACACTATTATTGATGTCTTCTTTCTTTCTTGTAAAACAATGGAAGTTTTAAAGTAGATGTAAAACTCTACTTTAAGTGAGGGGTGTAACTTTAGAGGAAAATAAATCTCATTAAATGATGCTTAAAGGGATAGTTGAAAATTCTGTAATTTACTCATCCTCGAGTTGTTGTAAACGTATATGAATTTCTGCTGAACACAAAAGAAGGTATTTTGAAGAATATGGGTAACCAAACAGTATGGGGAAAATCTATGGAAGTCAATGGGGCCCAACAACTGTTTGGTTTGACAACATTCTTCAAAATACCTTCTTTAGTGTTCAGCAGAAGAAAGAAATTCAGGTTTAGAGGAAACAGGTTTAGAACTTGAGGGTGAGAAAATTATGACAGAATTTTTCATTTATGGGTGAACTATACCTTTAAATTACTGTAGGCTAATTGACGTACCCCATCCACTGAACCAAAAGGACGACCGCTCAGTATATTATCAGAAATACAACGGTTTGACATATGACAGTTTGAAGTTTGAACCCATAACGTTAGACATGTGTGCGATTTTGGCACCATCAATAACGCGTGCTTGAAGTCACCTCCCATCTTTCCTGACAACCGACACACAAATGCAACACATTTACGGCAAATAACGCAAAGCATAAAACAGAAACTAATGTGATAATCAACCAACCGATGTGTTTTTCTTACCAGCACCGTTAAACAGTCGATATCTACTGAAGGTAATCCATAGTCGCCTTTCCAACAGAACAACTCCAAGGGAGCAGCCATATTTGAGTGACTTTTCACCTGGAAGTACTGCGGTCTATGGTTACTACTGGCAACTGTCAGTTGTGTGGTTCTGTTTTTTCTTTCCAGTCTATTGTGGTTCTATTAAAATTATGAATTTTGTATGATGTCTTTTCAACCACTTATTAAAGGAATAAACGTTAAAAAAAACACTTCTTGCTTATACTATAAAATGGCAAAGTGACACTAATATTCAATAGACTGTAGCTACATGTGGCAGTTATACCTCAACCTTTTAAAGATATAATTATTTTCCTCCAATTGTTGAAATAATAAACATTTCAAAAAGATTAATTAAAAAGATTGACATTACTAACATGTTGTAATGTAAAATGTAATTTAGTAGATTTTTATCACACCACATTATAGAGCATCAAATATTTGTATTAGCCTATTTATAGTTTACTGAATTTGAAAGCACATAGCTGGCTCATTAATATGCCCTGAAACAATGGATACGTTTTTTTTTAGTAGGCCTATACATTTTTTAAATGGAATTTGTGGTGTATTTGACACAATAGGCTACAGAAAGATTATCATTGGAGTATATATACAACATTAAACATGACTGTTGTTAATGTTTTCGAAAAGAAGTTTCTTTTGCTCATCAAGCCTGCTTTTATTTGATAAAAAAAATCAGGGGCGGGGGGGGGGGGGCTGTAATATTGTAAAATATTATTACAATTAAATATAATGGTTTTCTATTTTAATATAGGCTACTTTATAATTTATTTCTGTGATGCAAATCGGAATTTTCAGCAGTGTCACATGATCCTTCAGAAATTATTCTAATATGCTGAAAAACATTAAAAATAGTAATGTTTCTATAAACGGGGATGAAGAGCAGAGGGAGCCAATGTTTCATTCAACTTAAAAATCTCTTGATCTCGTGTTCCAGTACGAGTCGTTGTGGTTCTCTGTGGCAGCAGCGGATCACCATGCCCAACAAACATCACATTTACCTTTTTAATGGTCTCTTGGGTCAAAACCTGGTCAAAACTAAGAGAGAGGATAGAATGTGATTACATGTGCTTCACAGTTTATTTTGCAAGTTACACATCAAATCCATATTCTGGAGAAGAAAAAAATCTGTATTTATCTGAAAAATAAATAAATAAAGATTTGCTACTCAAAGTTTAGAAAAACATTCCAATCTTGTAGTATATTTCTTTGAACACTAGATGGAGTCAGAGCAATGCCTACATGTGTTTAGAGGTCAAGGCTCCAGGAGCTGTATGCATTTGCCTTTTGTGATCCAAAGATAACACATGGCACGTTTTTACAATTATTTTTTTTTACAAAAATTCAACAACAAAAAAACTCTGTTAAAAAAACAAAAGTTGTTCTTACATTCACAAGAGTGTGTTAGTCCCCTCTGTGATGCCACGTGTCATATCATATACAGTAGGTAGCTACATATCAAAGCCCTGCAGAATCTCTCTCCCAAGGCAAAGGTAGGGGTGCAACTTCGTCTAGGACCTATGCTATGACAAACATGTTGATAAGTGTAAAAGTGCATTCAATTGTTCACACAGAACATAAATCATACAAATCTGTGCTGATTTCGTAACCACACACATATTCAGCCCTAATTTTGTAAACATAGTCAAGTCAAGTGCCTCTTAGTCATTTAACTTAGGATGTTAACCTAGTTTGTACCAGCATAGGCATCAGTTTTCTTCAACACACCCAATTTATTTTTATTTATTTTTCAAGGGAAATACGAATTTTTCTCTCCTCTCTGTGTCCTGGTACTCATCATCAACAACCAAACGTTGCACGTAGCTCACATTTAAGGTTTCGGTTGAATTTCTCATTGGTTCTCCAAATTGTTGGGCATGCCCTTGCAACATCCCGCTGCTTTGTTCAGAAACGTCTCGTCATCATCATCAGGTTCACTCCTCCTCAGTGCCTCCTCCCTTCCCGCAGCTGCTGTGCACTCGCTCGGCGCTCTCAGCCACGAGGTGTCCACGCGCCGCTTCTGGGCGCTGATTGGCCAGTGACGACATAAACACCGAATTTCGACCAATGGGAGCGCTGTGCATGCGCTGAGCCATGCAGTGCATTCCACTTCCACATGAACAGCTGAAGTGGTAAACAAGCCTAGTGAGTCACTGGCTGAAGTGTCTGAGTATAAAACCCTAGCCTAGCCCAGCGTGCATAAAGCTTCTATACTAACCATGCGAGCCAGCAGTGTGAATTGTGAATTTGCATAAAGCACTAATTTGCTGCAATTCATTCCCTACCAAACCTTAATTCGTTTGGACTGAACACTGGATGCACTTTTGAAGGACTACTATATATCTGGCTGATTTACCAACATTTAGTTGCTTAGAGACGCGTATCTTCCTTCTTCTTTTTAGCTTGTAAATCACTATGGTGGCGATGACAAAAAGAGTCAAGGCCTTTGAGGTCGTTTTCAACGATCCATCCAAGACATTTTACTGCAGTGGAGATAAAGTGGCTGGGAAGATCTTGGTGGAGGTTTCGGAGGTGACCAAGGTGATGGCCATGAGGGTCGTGGGAGTTGGATGCGCTAAAGTGGAGTACGCGAAAGGCAAACAGAGATGTCGTGAAGAAATTGACTATCTGAAGTATGAAGAGGTTGTCCACTTGGATGACCATCCCACAGGTGATTTAAAACGGTTTATCTTGCTTTTAATGTTGACTTTGCTCTGGTAGATGCATTTGCTGGGATGATACTGATGTTGGAATGTGGCAGTTCATTGTGAAATACTGGATATCCAAAAAGGAGTCGTAAACACTCTTCTCTTCAACCACTATGTACTAACATTTAAGTGATTGCACTTTATTTTACATTACGTAGCCTACACTTACACTTTCCTAAGAAACTACTGGTTAATATAAAGTAACATGGGTTCTAGTACCTAGAATTACCCAGTTATTGCAATTACTATGGTATGTAAAATAAAGTGCTACCGTTTAAGTGAAACATTTGATACAATGTACTTATTGTGTACAAACATATTTAATATTGTACTAATATTCTATAATTACACTTTTGACCCTTAACCCACCCTTAAACCTAACTATACCACAACCACAATGTGTTAGCCATATGAAAGTGGTCCTAAATGTCATGTCAGATGCAAAACATTTAAACAATAGCACCTAACTGAAAGCAAAGTAAGATTCATAGTGAGGGGATTCCTTTGCTAAAGTTTTAAGTGGGTTTGTTTTGTCTTATTTGTTGAAGATCTTTTGAACTGTCCAAAACTAATATGCTTATCTTTGCTTCTCACAGACACAGATGGTTCAGTTGTTCTCCGTCCTGGCAACAAATATGAATACTCATTTGGCTTTGAGCTTCCCCAACAAGGGTAAGCATTCTAATTGACAAACTCTAGGCATTCATTTCCGTTTTGTCACATGTGCCTGTAAATTAATACAACTGTAATTTCCCCAACAGGCAACTGGTGTCTTCCTACAAGGGCAAGTTTGGGTTTGTTCAATACTTTGTGAAGGCTCTGATGGAAAGACCCTCTCAGCCCGCCCTGGAGTGTAAGAAACACTTTGAAGTTGAAGAGCCCTTGGATGTCAACACTCCAGACTTGCTGGTGAGTTCCTCATATTAATATCTTGTATTAGACTGATATCAAAACACTTTTGGTTGGGCTTATCCAAATTCTAGAGGCTGCTGTTCTATTCACTTCCAATTGTCCATTTAGGAAAACATCCTTTATGAATTTAATAATTAGCCGTGTCCTCATGAAGCTGGCGTGCAAGCTAATCATATCTGTTTTTCCATCAATCGGCAGTCCCCTACTGGAGGCATGAAGGAGAAGAAGGTCACCTGCATGTTCATCCCTGATGGCCAGGTTTCTCTGAACGCCAAGATTGACAGGCGTGGCTTCTGCGAGGGCGAAGAGATCTGCATTGATGCCAAATTTGAGAACACCTGCTCTCGCATCGTGGTACCAAAAGCGGCGATCATCGCCAAGCACACCTACCAGGCCAATAGCCGCACCAAAGTCTTCAGGCAAAAACTCTCCTCAGTGCGTGGCAACCATATCATATCTGGCATGTGCGACGCCTGGCAGGGGAAGAGCATTCGTGTGCCTAAGATCAAGCCCTCCATCTTAGGCTGCAATATCATTAGAGTGGAATATGCGCTCATGGTGAGTTTATTTATTTATTTATTTTTTTGTATATTGCAGTTACTGTAGTTGTATGATGTTGTGTTTTTCATCTACAAAGTAGGCACTTATTAAGAGTTCTTTGTTCTTCTTTATCTACAGATTTATATGCACATCCCTGGCAGTGATAAGTTGATTCTGGAGTTGCCTCTGGTCATTGGGACCGTTCCCTACAATGGCTTTGGTAGCCGCACCAACAGTATGAGCAGCCAGGATGGTTCCATCAGCACAGCGTCGGCGAGTTGGGTGTCCCTGCGAATGCCGTCGTCCGCCCCACCAAGCTACTGTGACATTACACGCGACTGCAGCCTAGATCAACCTCTCACACCTCTATTAGATGACTATGATGGAGGAGACAGTCCCATCTTCATGAATGCACCCCAATTCCAGTTCCCCATACTCCCCACTTATTCTGAGGTGAGTGCAAAGTATATTCGCCTAAGGTGCGGTCACATTTACCTTTGCTTGACCTAATTTCAATAAGAATTTGCACGTTTGGGAGTGTCACATGAGGGCGGAAAAGCCCTCCATGCAGATTTTGCTCATGGTCAAGTTGGTCACGTGGCATCGTGGTGCTGACCTGACCAACCATCAAAATTTTATCAAAATAGCATTAATGTGTTTGCACCTTTAGTGTATACAATATAAATACCAGTCGCTATTGAATATCAATATAAAAACTGATCAATTTTTTTGTTTTTCTGTCGTTTAGGTGGACGAGGAATTCAACGGAAACGCCCGCATGCTTCCTGTCTGCTGAACCAACCCAGCAGCTCTAGAACTGAACTGATGCCCATCATAAAAGGGTTTTTTTTCCCACTCTAAGCACTCCGGGCTTTCACCATGCGGATCAGAGGTGGTTTGAGAAGTGTCGTATGGATGTATGAAAGTGAAGATGGAGCGGAGGATTTTGGGACCCGAGTGGCCCCTCTGCAGGATGAGCTAGTCGAAGTTCAGAGGAAAAAGGAGTGAAGTCCAAGCTCACTTGTGCCTGCATTGCTGACAGCCATCTTATATAATGCATCACTCAAGTTAAACATGTTTCTGTCATACTTTTGATGCTGTTTCAGGGTCTGAAAGAGAGCTGTTTGGCGATTCATATTTTATTATGTTTGAGCTGCTCTTTCTTGATACGAGATTACTGCTGAGGTGCAAACTGATTGTGCCGCATTATAGCCATTTAAGCACACATAGACTTTCCCCATTGGTGTTCATGTACTTTCCAATAGTCCCCAACATATCATTCAATAGCATTCAGCTTATTTTCATTACCATTCCATTACAACCCAATGGTTTTGTTTTGTTTTTTTGTGGGGATGAAATATTTCATTTCTAGAAATGCATTTTTTTTTTTTTTTTTTTTTGTTAATGTTGGTTGTAAGGTTAAGTCAATGTGCTAGGCAGATATATATTATTCTAAATTACTGAAATGTAAAGAAGAAATGTAGTATATCGCTATTTTCATCAAGGGAAAAATCATGCAGTGTCAGTCTATAATGAACCAGTGTTTTGTTTTTCATTTGAATGCACTTTTTATGGATGCAAGTTGCTGTATAACTACTCGCAGGGAGATTTAAAAATAATGTTTTTCGTGTTGTTTTTCTCTTGTCTTCCAAATTTGTTCGCTGAGGGATCAGGCATTGCATGCTCAATTCAAGACTGTACTGTAATGCGTTCAAAACCTTGTCCTAAGAAAGGGCTTCACTGATGTTGCCTCTTCCACTGTGGACTTGAACATTAGGCCAAAAAAGAACTCAATACTTCAAGTGCCAAAATTAGGGTCTGTATGGACTTCGAGCCCTGACCGTGTTCAAATGCGAGATCAGAACCTGCACTGTGTGTAGACATATCCTGAAGACATTTTGATCAACACTTTCTCCTGTGGATATCTTCCTTAACTTCTCGTGTGTGTGTCTGTGTGTTGTTTTGTTTTTGAGTGTAAGATGACTGTTACTGTTATTATAAATCGTGTAAAGTATCCTTTTTGTATGTAAATTAAAGTGTTTTTTTGTATGAGCACTCATTTTCAATAAAAGTTTTAAGATGTTATAATAATTTCTGCATTCTAAGTATTCATAAATTAAAACCACAAACAGGCTGTTAGTGTTTTCTTAGGAAAGCATCGCTATTGGGATTATAAAGTATTAAAGTTTATAACTTTGTCCAGTTTGTGCTATGGACATTAATCACACCTCAAATAGTGTGACTTATTGAGTGGAAGTTTTATTTTCTAAACAATCAGATTTGTGATTTCCACCTAGCTCATCAAGCGAGCAAAACAATCCCATATATTTGCGTTGAAGGTCTATCTAGAGACCCGTATGTCAGAACATGTTGGTGAGCTCTTGACTTAGGCCAGTAATTGACCATTCAAATTTCTATTTGGCATTAGCATTGTGGTGGAGCTTTATCACAAACAATTTATGACATAATTTTTTATTGATATAGACTGTCAGATTGAGAAGATAGCAACACATTACAAAAACCCTTAAACGCTCTCTTTCTCCAATCAAAAACAATTCTGCTGATAGAAAATCCATCATTCCGATGTCACAGGTCATTGTTTATTTTCAGTGGTTGGCTAAAGAGAAGATTTAAAGGCATAGTTCACCCAAAAATTAAAAAACACTGTCATTGTTTACTCACTCTCAAATTGTTCCAAACCTGTATAAATGTCTTTATTCTGCTGTGCACAAAAAGGAAGATCATTATAACCAAGCAGATCTCAGGCCCCATTAACTACCATTGTTTTCCTTCTATGGTAGTTAATGGGGCCCGAGATCTGTTTGGTTACCAACATTCTTCCAAATATCTTCCTTTACGTTCAGCAGAACAAAGAAATGTATACAGGTTTGGAACAATTTGAGGGTGCGTAAATGGTGACAGAATCTTCTTTTTTTTGGGTGAACTATCCCTTTAAATGTAAAAAAAACAGGAGACCAAAAATGAATTTTGAATCAATGCAAGGTAAACAGACATGGATGTTCATATTTGTTCAAGGCAAACACCAGGATCTGATCGATGACAGAAAATAAGGCTTATTCAATAAAACCAGGGATGTTGCTATAGGGATTCCAGGACCCTGGTATTGGTAAAACACATCCAAATTTACCCATAATGTCGTTGTTTTATTTGTGATTATTGATTTGTATGTACTTTACATTCTCTTGCGAGAAAAATGCCAACACTGCTGGTCAGAATTTTTATTTTATTTTTTTATTTTTTTTATCACATGCACAATTTTTATCACATGAATCATATTCAGCCTTCATACCTTGTTTTTCTTTGCTTAAGCAGTTTTTCTTACAGTCTTGTAGACTTGGAGAGGGGTCAAGTCATTTACGTCATTTTTGTGCTGCTCTCTTTCTTGTGCGCATGAAGCATTTGTTGAGACGTGCCCTGCTGCGGCAGGGCAATAAGCGATAAGCGCAAAACTGTTTATCTTGTGCAAAACACTTGTTGAATGAGCCCCGCTCTGTCCTTCTTGCTCCTTCTGTTCATCTACCTCAGGAAAACCCTGTCACATTTAATGCACTTGCCCAATCTGCAATCCCTCTCCCAACATGGCTGCTTTACGTAATACCAATGTTAAATCTAAATCTTCCTCTCTTATATCTGTATGAAATATGTGGTTCCCAACAGATTAATTCAGCCCATATTACACATACGCTGTTTTGACAGACGAAATCTCTTTTGTCTAGACATGGTTTAACTGACAAATCCAGTGTTTCTTGTATTTTGGGCATACTCTAGAATGCAAACAACGGTGTGTGTGTGTGTGTTTGGTGTTTGTGTGTGTGTGTGTGTGTCTGTGTGTGTGTGTCAGTGTGTGTGTTTTTTCCCCCAGATTGTGTAACTGACATATATATGTGCTAGGTTATTTCAGAGATGTTTATTTGTTCTTTTCTAAATTGCTTAACATATTGTTGTACGTTGCAGATGCAGTACACAGCCTCATCAAGGACAAGTGGATGTACCAAGTGTTTGAGATTTTGACTTTGAAGTCCACAGATTTCACAGAATTTAGTATTATTTTTAGGAGCTGATGCTGTTGATGGACCCCATTGACTTCATAGTATGGGAAAAAATACTGTGGAAGTCACTGGGGGCCATTAACTGTTTGGTTACTGACATTTTTCAAAATATCTTCTTTTGTGTTCAGCAGAAGAAAGAAATTCGTACAGGTTTAGAACAACTTGAGGGTGAGTAAATTATGACTTTTAATTTTTTTTGGGTGAACTATCCCTTTAAGTGCACTTAAAGAGAGTACACTTTCATGACTATGTTTCTTAACACACTTAAGTACACAAAAAAAATGTTCTTAAAAAAGCACTCTAAAGTTCAGTTGATTTCATTTAATATAAATGTCAACTATAATACATTTTAATTTTTAATTTAAATGAACATGCATCAAGGATCTGAAAACATTACATTCAGTTCACACTCAAGCGTATTATTTTAAAGTATATTATTTATTTGTAAAGGTAAGGTGGTAGTTTTTTTCACAAGGGTATATGGGACTGTGATCTTGCTATGTAAGACCAGTGAGGTCAGATGTGCGTAAACACATGGGGAGGTATAGGTGTCATTGATCATTGCCCATGCATAATGACCAGGTGATGACCAGACCAGACAAGGCACGTCTTGTGTTCAATTATATGCTGGATGCCTTTCACATGCCTTTTGGGAAATGCTTAGCATTATTTTCTAAGACTACACCTCTGAAAAAGCCTCAGGAGCACAGAGGTGCATGTCATACGTGCTCAGTGATACAGCCTACGTGAAAAAATGGAAGATTCACTGTTTCTACATATAGAGACCAAAATTCCTAATTCGGAAACGGATAATGGCTTCAAAATGAATAACGAATTCTATCGCATAATAAGAAAAAAATCATTGTGCCGTTTAGCATACTGAATAACAGCTGGGCCAAGGGACAGCAAATTGAAGCCTACACAAACCAAATCACTACGCAATGATGTGCGTGTCAAGTGATTATAAGATTCTACATAATCATACTTCTATTTAATATGTTTATTTAAACCTTGTTTAAAACCTTGTGCGATATGTTAGGCCAATATGTTTCTCGCTGTCTCGCTCTCTCCCGGAGAAGGCAACCATTTATGTAGGCCTGCTTTAGCCCATAGTTTGTTCAGAGTTTACTGTAATGTACATGCATAGTAGAAGTTGTTTTGGCAATTTTCAACCACTGAATATTTCATATCAACTTGAATTTCTCTTAGCACTTTTTTATAGAATCCTCTCTTATCTCTTTCGAGGTTGTGAATGACTGTCCTGACAATATCTGTTCCTCTGGAAATTAAAAATTCCTTTTATTTAACATTTAGTAGCCTATTGTGTTAATTAGAAGATAATACATTTCAATATATTTTATAGGCTAATTATAATAAAGAAAATGATTTTATGAGCTGGAATATTTTAAATGAAAACTATGAAGGGAACAGAATTACTTTTAAAATGTAATTTTCTGCTGTAATTACACGAACAGATAGAGATAGAGAAAAAATTATAATATAAAGATATATAAATATAAGATATTAAAGATATTAATATATCTCTCGCTCTGTGAGCTATAGGCCTAACACGCGTTCTTTCTGGATGTATTTTATGTGTTTGCTAGAGGTTGAATTCAAATCAAATACTGTCAAACTGCACATATTACTTAGGTCTACTTCATAAATAGTATGAAAATTATGGAAATATATGGTTCAGATCATTCCAACCATATATGGAAATGAAAGAGTCCTTATATGGTCACCAATGGAGTCTGGTTGTAATAGTGGAAAAATTTGGTACTGCGCCCCAAACAAAAATATCTCACTCAAAGCAAATTTTTTGAGGTATCAACCTCAAATTTGGAACAAAACTTAATAGTTCAGATTAATGGCTTTGTTTTTCATGCAGTTTTAAAGTAAAACATGTTTTGTAAAATATATATATTTTATGTAAAATAAAAATAATTCTATTTTTTAATATTTACATTTCATATAATTAAAACCCTTTTCACTTTCATTTTTTTTCCACTTCTACAATTTTCTGCCAATTGTCTCTTTAAAAATGAGACCAAACTTAAGTCTGTGCTCCAAAGTTTTCGAGATTTTAAAATGTAATTTAGGGATCTATGCCCCAAAAATGGGACTGACAGGGGTTAAGAGTCTTGAAAGTGTATCCTTTAAGTACACTTGAGTTGCCTTTTATTTCATTAGTATTATATATCATCTGCAAGTATAGTTAAAAATATACATTGATGATTTGAAGTACACTACAAACACATTTAATACAATTACCTGTAAGCACATTTCTGGAGGCTCACTTTTGATGTAGATTTACACCTATTGCTGAAAAGCAAATAGATATTGTTTCATGACTGAAAATAGTTCAGTGGGAATATTTAGACAGACAGGTCAAACACTCTTGACCTTTGACTTCAAACAGATATTTGCTTGACCTCTGGGAGGAAACAAGCCCTTTCTTGCCATTTAAAGCTTCACAAATAAGAAGTCAATGACCGTAAGAAGCATTTAGAAACGTTTTTCAGAGTATTTTAAACAATGTGAAAGTTCATAAGCTGGTGATAACAAATCTCATCCTCTGCTCTTTCTCAAACCAGCCTTTTCGACTCTAAAAATGTAAATAAAAGCTGCTTATACTTTTTTAAACTTTTTTATAGATTAGTATTATCTTCAACACCAGATCAGCACATTACGTAACCTTTACTGTAATCAGACAATTCTGCAGTATGCTTCAATATGATTTGATTTATATGATATTATGTCTTTTTTTGTTGTTGCACTGAGTAATTCCAAAATACAAGAATTTGTATACACACCATCCACCGATACAGATACAATAGGAATCAGCTGTGGTTGGTTCAATTGTCCAATTGTTTTTATATCATTCTAAATATATTTCATTTAAAATATTACAGTAGAAATGTAGAAAATTGCTGTCTTATTCAGTTTTGTATTATGTTATTGTTTTGAACTTAAGTTGAACAGTTTTGAAATCAGTATGTAAGCATGTGCAAATTGGCCTGTAGGTACACAGAGTTTTGGCGGTTGTTGTGTCGAAGTGAGAAAATAATTAATGTAATTTGACAGATGTAGTCATTGAATGCATTTTGTGCCAAAGCAATGATAAATGATCCACAGTTTAGCCCACATATACTTCTGTTGTGCTCACTGTGTGAAGAGATTTGAAAAAGTTACCTAAGTATTGAGAAATGTGTGTAAAAAACTGTAAGAGTGTGTAGGCGTAATTGTAATCATAAATTGATGACTTTAAGATAATTTTTTTGTAGTGTGGTGCTTGCCCATTCAAAACTCAATGCAATGTCTTATGGGTGCTTTCCAAGCCATGTCTATGCAGTTAAGGTTTTTTAAAATGTTTTAGGTACGTTGCTTGGGTGTTATGGGTG
Organism: Phoxinus phoxinus; assembly: GCF_949152265.1. Classification (NCBI taxonomy): domain Eukaryota; kingdom Metazoa; phylum Chordata; class Actinopteri; order Cypriniformes; family Leuciscidae; genus Phoxinus; species Phoxinus phoxinus. Next base: position 13,313,067 of record NC_136894.1, read on the forward strand.
GTTAATAATCAATCAACAGAGCCCCTTCCTTTGTCCCTTCACAAAAGTCCAATCACGTAAACATCTTCTCAAACAGTGGCATGATTTGAAGTATCTCTCATGCCTGTAGTTAACTGATAAGACTCTCTGTGGAAGGGAGGTTGAGGACCAAATTTCCCTTTTTTTTTTGGTCAGTTTATAATTCCTACTAGCCTACTTGATGTTTTTTGAAAATGTAAAAATGCATAACAGCAGGGGATAGAAGCAGTAATGGCTATAAAAAGCATTATGTCTATAAGTACCCATAAAACCAGGAAACTGAGTGTGCGTGTGCATGTGTGTGCGTGCGTGTGCGTGTGTGTGTGAGTGCGTAAGTGTGCGTGTGTGTGCGTGTGTGTGTGTGTGTGTGTGCGTGCGCGTGCGTACGTGCGTGTGTGCGCGCGTGTGTGTGAGTGCGTAAGTGTGCGTGCGTGCGTGTGTGTGCGTGTGTGTGTGTGTGTGTGTGTGTGTGCGTGCGTGTGCGTGTGTGTGCGTGCGTGTGTGTGTGTGTGTGCGTGCGTGTGTGTGTGCGTGTGTGTGTGTGTGTGTGTGTGTGTGTGTGTGTGTGTGTGTGTGTGTGTGTGTGTGTGTGTGTGTGTGTGTGTGTGTGTGTGTGTGTGTGTGTGTGTGTGTGTGTGTGTGTGTGTGTGTGTGTGTGTGTGTGTTGTTGTTGATGTGCTCGCCCTGAAGTTTCGAAGAAGGGCAGAACTAATTTTCCATTCTTAGTTTGGCTTAATGACTCCATGAATAGCATTTCCATGATGGGAAATGGATGGAGCAACAAAGCTGGTTGAGAACAAAAGAGAAAGAATGGAGAAGACACTGTGTGTGTACAAAACATTTAAGCTGATTAGTTTATGCTACATCAAAGATATTCCCCTAAATCTCCAGGGTATTTGACAGTCATAAAGTTTGAGAAAATATCCTGTCCAGTTTGGCCATATCAAATCATCACTGTCTGCAACCCAGTGCTGCATTTCCAAGAATTGACAATGACACAGGAGAAGGTCCCTCCATGAGGAAACATATTTACCCCTGTACCCCTGACTATACAGAACATTTAACTATGCATGTGCTAACCAATCAAGAGAGAGCTAATAATACTAGCTGGCCAAAGTATTCTGGAAGCATATATCTGATTCATTCATTTAATTATTGTTTAATGTATTTTTATTTGTTTAATTGTACTTGCAAATTACATACAATAATATAATTGAAAGTAAATTAAATTATAAATAAGATTATTCCATTTAATTTACATTTATGAAATACATTTGAATTAATAAATAATATAGGCTACATTAAGAATAATGATTTTTTAAATTCTCATTTAATTTATTGATTAATGGTTTTTGCTAATGTAAGCATCTTAGCTCTTAGGGATTTAAACAAGCATAAATCATGAACTATTTGTGCTACTGCACATTTTCTTTAAAAATAAATCTAGTTTATTATATATAAGCCCAAGTGTTCAAGTGACATTTCTCAGGTATAGCACACTAAATGCATCTCTCTAGCACGCAGTGTGTTTATCGTGTAATTTATACGTGTAGTTTTTACGTGCATATGATACTCATGGGTTGGTTAGGGTAGCCTATGTTTAGTAGTGGTGTGGGGTGCGTGTGTAGCTATTATACTTTTGGGTAGAATTAGTGGTGTGGCGTGCGTGTATTACACGCAATGAAGTGTGTATCAAATGCACGCGAAAACTGCGTATCATATGCACGTAAAAACTAATTTTCGCGTATAAATTGCACGATAAACACACTGCGTGCTATAGAGACGCATTTACGTGAGAACAGGCTAAAAAAAATCTATAACCTCTGGCTGAATACTAGACTGAGTGCTATGGTTTTGACATGTCTGGTCGAACTATGCTTCAGGCAGTGTGAAACTATCTATTAATCAGTAAGCACACCAGTAATCCGGACTTGAAACTGTCTCATGGCTCTACAATTTTATTCAAGGCACTCAGTTTACACTTTTTTTTACAGTCGCTAGGACACATTTCTCAATACTTAGGTCACTTTTTCAAAACTCTTCACACAGTGAGCACAACAGAAGTTTATGTGGGCTAAACTGTGGATCACTTATCATTGCTTTGGCACAAAATGCATTCAATGACTACATCTTTTAAATTATTAATTATTTTCTCACTTCGACACAAGAACCGCCAAAACTCTGTGTACCTACAGGCCAATTTGCACATGCTTACATACTGATTTCAAAACTGTTAAACTTAAGTTCAAAACAATAACATAATACAAAACTGTATATGACAGCATTTTGCCCCATTTCTACAGTAATATTACTGTATAATGAATAATATTTTGAATCCAAAAATTAAATGGTATAAAAACAATTGGACCAACCACAGCTGATTCCTATTGTATCTGTTTCAGTGGATGGTGTGTAGACAAATGTTTGTACTTTGGAATTACTTAGTGCAACAAAAAAAGACATAAAATATATAAAGTATTGAAGCATACTGCATCATGTCTGATTCATAGTAACATTATATTAATTCTAAACAGTAGAGAGGTTGAAGAAAGAAAGCATTTACAGAGGAAAACATTGAACTGCTTAGTGTTTTTTAGGTCAGTGTTTTGTGGGTGAGAAAGTGTGCATAACACCTTTAGTGTTATGGAAGAATATGTTGATTTGAGACATGTATGAAGTTATGTGGTCATTTTAGTGCATTTTGAATGTGAAATGAACTGCTGTGCCGAGTTGAAAGTTGGTTAAGAGAACTGTGTGAAGAGTTTTGAAAAAGTGACCTAAGTATTGAGAAATGTGTCCTATAGCGACTGTAAAAATAAAGGTATACCAAAAGGGATTTTTCACACCCATTTTTTGGTTCCCAAAAGAACCTTTTGGTGAACAGTTCTTACTGTAAAATAACTGCTATCTCCTTAGTGTGAAGAAAAGAATAAAGAATAGTCTAAAGTTTTTCAACTACAGGAAAACCTTTTGTGCAATTGAAAGTTTCCATGGATTTTAAAGATTCTTCATGGAACCATCAATCAATGCCAATAAAGAACGTTTATTTTGAATGGTGTATATTACTCCAGTCAGTCCATCATAAGAAACTAGAGCTTGCTGCCAACATAGCTACCAGCTGCCTCTAAAACCAGGAAGTCACATGTGACAGCCTCAAAAACTGCTCTCTTCCGTTCACCTTTCCCCTCATTCTTACTGCTTCATAGCCAATCCTTAATCTGCCATTCATGAGTGGGAAAGTCAAGTCATTTCATTTACAGTACTGTAACAGCACCCCACTTGACATTTTCATTCTTTTCTACCTTACACAACCTCTTCAACAGTTTCACGCAAAGGACTTCCCGTAATTGAAATATATATAACTAATGATGCACACTGTTTGTTTATCATCAGATGCTCAGACTTTTTAGCGCTGAACGTCATACCTGTGCGCCTGTTTGAATATGTTCCATTAGAGAGCTCAAAAATAAATTGTGCAACAAGCGAAACGACTCATGAGTTCGGTCAGCTGTCACTCAGGACAGCTCAGACGTCTATCTACACCATGGGTACAATGCTTGTTTGGTTTGTTTCCATCATTAGCCAGCCATGTCAGCCAGTCTGGGCATAGTACAAGAGCTATTTATAGACGGTATATTGATCTTTATAGACTTAGTAATCTGACTGCACACTTGTCTGTTCAAAACAAGCAAACAATGATGTTAGTACAGTGCAGATATTATGCTCATTTGGCTCAAGTTCCGGAATACATTCACATGATTTAAAAACCCATCATTTATATATACTGTACATTGCTGCAGCACCTCTTTTCACCCTTTGTTTTAGCTTATTTTCTCTTTATATCCCACCTTTCCAAAAAGCATGGTCAGCCAGCCCAGTCTGTTGTCCGTTGGTCAATTGGTTAACCACTTGCATGGGTCAGAAATGTGAGGCCCCTTACCGTAACAGGGTTTTAGCTCCCAAATGTGTAACATGGTGACAGCTAAGTCATGGAAATAATGGCAGAACAAACGAGATGTTTCAGGCAAGTGTTTTCTGTTGGGAAGATGAAGTCCTTTTGACGTAGACTTTGTGCTTTATAACTTTGAAGATAGTTTACATGCACAAACAGCTACACGCTAAAGGAACGGTATATGGTAAAATAATAATAAAAAAGCATAATCTGTGCCCTTTAACATCCCTTTAAGTGTTTTATTACTATTATTATTATTATTATCTGAATATCAGGCAATTATTCCTATTTCTAAATTAGCTTTTTTTAAGTAAAGTATCATGCTTTCTCTGTCTGTTTTTCTGTATCTAGTCTAACAGTGCTGAGGTGAGCGGATGTGATCACATACAGTCTTGAAAGGCCTGTGAGGGGTCTATTTTTGCTAAAAAAAAAAAAAAAAAAAAAAACATAATTGGCATAACAATGTTTTTTAGGTTTTTTTTTAGATGTAGATAGAGGCAATTGCTGAGCGGTAGGGTCATTGCAAGGTTGGCATCTCTGTCTTGATGTCATATTATGCCAGCTTGGCATCAAGCCATGTGGAACAAAGGTGATTCTCCATTGTACTGTAATGGAAACTCATCTGATATTCCTGTTAGGTAATGAAATGCCGGCTGTTCTTTTTCCTCTACTTGTTTGTAGCTCCTCATCATAGCATATGCTTTATTGGAGCTTCTGTATACAAGCATGTGATGCACATCATTTTAGAAACAAAGAATGCTGACCTTGTTATGTGAATACATTCTACCACATAGGGAACAGCACATTCCAGTTTTATGGCAGGGTCCTCTCTTACTGCAACAGTGGAGAAAGGTTTGCTACATTTTGATTGGATCTAGGTGGACTTGGCGGTCCAACACCATCAGATAAGGATGCTAGGACAACTGACAGACACCTCAAGCACGGGAAGGACAGGAATTTTCATTGGTCCACAGACAGTTTCTGCCCTGCACCCATCATGAGACTAATCCCTAAGATTGAAGATAACCGCATAAATATTCTTTAGGACTTTTTGGATGCAAGAGCAATGGCTGAAACAAAGGCAGGCTACAATGATCGATCCAATCCATTCCAAACTATGTTTTATGGAAACCGTAAAACTGAAGTAAAGTACACACATCCATTTCATACTTATTTAGAGGAATAAGTATTCTCAGTGACAGCTATTTGTAGTGCAACATCTTAAACAAATTCAGCAGTTAATGTACAAATTAATGAATGCATGACATTTCAATCTTTTTCCATCTTGTTTGGACTCTATTTGTTTAGAATATTGCTAAAGGTTTGTAAAGTGAGAAATGCATTGGTAAAACTTTAAAAAGGTGCTTTAGATTGTGCAAATGAGTTCCACAGGGAAAAAAAGGTGTAAGTTCCACCAAATCGGCCCAATGACAGGTTGCGAGAAGCAAGTGAAGGATTACTTCACGTTCGATCATTTCCGTATTGTTTAATTCCAATTTACTTTTATCTGACTCTATTTTATCGTGACCTTGAATGTACGATGGAATGCCAATTAGTTATTGATCATTTATATGATAATTTATCTAGACGTTTGATTATTCTATTAAACTCTTTACTCGTTCATTCAGATATCAATCTCGCTAAGGGTCTTGCGGCGGGCGTTTAACGCGGACCCCACAATCACAAACTTGCGACTCTTGGTCACTGGACAGATGAAATTGACTATATTATTTAGAGGCCTGCTCTCATGCTAACTCTCTCTAAAAGTATTTTGTTTAGTTTCCATAGATCTGTATACACTTGAATTAAAGCACTATCTCTAGTCAGAGGTCATGAATCCTGCTATAGATAAGCCGACCAACATTACTTTCTCTTTGTTATTTCATGGTTTCCCATGTACAACTTAGCTATGGTAATATTACAATAATCAAACGTAGTGTCAGTTCTGGCAGGTCACGTTAGTCAAGCTTGCATCAGCTGACTCTCAGCTGATCCACGTACCTGGAATACGAAGCCTATCACTGTATTCATATATACAAGCTCCTTCAGTATTATCAGCAGCTATCGCGTTTCTCAGGAGCTAATTACCCTCCTCCATCCCCAGCTCCTCCTCTCCTCAGACGAACCGAAGAGCCCATCACTGGCACTGGAGACAGAGGTGGAGCCGCCACGACGAGCTTCCGAGGAGTGAGCTTCCGACTCACGCAACTTGGTCAGACTCTCTGAGGGGCGCAGGATCGGGTCAATGTCCTCTCCTGTCCTCTCTGTTGGATTAGGCTCGTCAAACGTGGCAGGCAGGTCTCCCTTGCCTGGTGGACTCTCTTATCTCCATCGTGCCAGTCGTTGACGGATGACAGGTCTGGATGTGGAGTCTGGTGTTCTGGATGTGGAGTCTGGTGCACCTCTGCCAAGCCGATGGTGAACAGGGAGTTGTTGTTCACCAGCACCAGCACCCACACCATGAATGCGGCAAAGTTTAAACGGTCACAGGGGGAAAAACAATGAAACATAGGAACCCTGACATTTAGACCAAATCCTTACATGTATGGTGCCCATTTTAAGCATAAATCACAACACACCATTTTCCTTTTTACAGCTTGTGCAGGCATCTCAATACCACAAGGGTGACCATCACAAAAACATGTCCAGGTCACCATTCAAAAATTGTATTTAGAAAATTATGCTTAATTTTATATTGTGACATTATTTCCTTAATTATTATTCTAATTATTTTTACCGAGTGACAGTATGATACGAAAAATGTTTGAATAAGGTGACACTATGAATAATGTCCAATTCCGAAAGCCTGATAAACTCTGCACCCCTGATCCAAAGACAAAATGTAAAGACTGTTCAGCAAATATACCATATAATTAAATACTTGCATTCAGTTTCTCACACAAAACTATCATATGGATTCAGAAGAGTACTTTTATGGTGATTTTGTGTCGTAAAGCTCCATTCCACTGTGGGGGAAAAACAAATGTCATATGGGTTTAGAATTACAGAAGGATGGTTGAGGAAATTATTGCAGATTTTTTTTATTTTTGGGTGATCTACTGCTGCTTTTTCAGTTTTATGTTTTTTAATTAAATTAATTTACTGTAAACATACCCTTTATCACTTGGCCTACTTCATTCTGTCATGTAAAATACTGATTGACTACACTTGGAAGCAACTTGCATGATTAATATGAACTGCTGCTTGTTCTTTTTGGATCACTGAATGTGAAACACATCAAGTTCAGTAACCTGTTTCTGCAGCTTAACTGGTAGAGCATGACACCAGTAAACTGACATTCGTGGATTCAGTCACCAGAAAACACAGAAATACCAACCCGATCACACTAAATGCGTCTCTATAGCACGCAGTGTGTTTATCGTGCAATGTATACGCGAAAATTAGTTTTTACGTGCATAGGACACGCATGGGTTGGTTAGGGTATAGGTTTAGTAGTGTGGGGTGCATGTGTATTATACGTTTGGGTAGAATTATTGGTGTGGGGTGCGTGTATTACACGCAATTAAGTGCGTATCAAATGCACACGAAAACTGCGTATCATATGTACGTAAAAACTAATTTTCGCGTATAAATTGCACACTGTGTGCTAGACGCATTTACGTAAATGCAAGCCTTAAAATGCACTGTAAAATGTTTTGGATAAAAGCATAACATAAGATACGCATATACAAAATAATTTAGGCCTTATCTATAAGAGTTACCATGAGTTATAGAATTCTAGCTAAAGCTATAGAATTCTAGCTAACAACACCCCTCTAAATAGAGTGGTTTTTAACTAGTTTGGGTATTTGGTAGCTGATGTAGTTTCACTGTGTGCGTCATCATGTAATGTCACACCTAAGAGAGTGTTCTCTTTCCTAAGATTCTGACTAAACCTAACCACTGCGTTAAATAATTCATCATCAGTAAGTGATAAATGCAAGAGGCTGAACTGGCTGGGACTAAATATGAGTACAAAGTAACCATCCATGTGCAAACGAACTAATGAGGATATGATGGCAATATGTGCCTTCCAGCCATTTAGGGAGAAATTAGTCAGCTGCAATGTAAAAACTCCTTTGTTTATGAAGATGGAAATAAGCAGTTGTTTAAGTCATGAATAAAAACTTCATTACAAGTTAAATTGCATTAGATTTCAGAGAATGTACTACACTCCCATTTACTAGCTGATAGATTGAACATTCAAAGAAAAACCAAGTATTAGGTGCATTCATAGTCCAAACGGTAAACTGAAAAATCATTTTTAAAAACAATCCGTGTTCATTTCGGTAGCATACAGAGGCCAGATATGGCTTTCCCAGAATCCCAACACAAAACGCCTCTGGTATGCCTGACCTCTGGGCTTACTTGGCAGTACTACAGTAACAAAAAAAACAAAAACAAAAACAGCTCTAACTGTTCACATGCATGAAATGATTTCGAGGAAAAGGGGAAATAATTTGTACTAATGGCAACTCTCTGAGCTCAGAAGCAGAATCTGAGGTTAGGTGAGTTCTAAGGTTGATAGAATAAACTATTTCAACCACAATTTCAGTTTCATTTGATCTGCTATACGCCTGTCGCAATTGATGACTGAACTTAGATGGGAATTCTGAGTACTCTTTCGAGACAACTTTTCACTTAACTTGCTGTGATCAAAAAGTCCCGCTATAAGTTATGTGTGTTCAAGTTCAAAATTTCCACATCATAGTACGGTAAGCCCATGACGGCACCTTTCTTGGCTGGTTGCATAACTGTGCCTTCATTTGATTGGCTAAACATACATAATCATGCATGTTCTCATTGGTTGAGCCCAGTGTTCTGCCAGCTTTCATTCACCTAATGCATGCTCGGGATTTCCCATATTTTCTGTCTTCCTTCTTTATCTTTTAGTTTCTCTCACACACACCCTTTTTTCTGTTTGGCTACTGTATGTTCTAGCAAATATAGTACAAATAGAACAGTTACAGGTTAGAAGGTCAGATTCTAAAATGAATCTTATTTTGAAGAAGGAATCCCAAATGTTTGTTCTTTTCCAACATCATGTGTGATAAAATGATTCTGTTGTGCTTATATAAGCTTTAGCTGAAAACGGACTGTTCCTCTGGCTTACAACTATCATATGGTGTGCAGTTTAATTCCTGCAATAGATCAGAGTGGCCCCATTCAAAGTATTTCAACACTTACAAAAATGTAAAACTTTCACAGCATTAGATAAAGTATCATCAATCCAAGTGGCTAGCAAAGAATAAATGACATAATGTTCTAAATGTCCCTTTTTGGTTGTCATGTTAGTGGATTATGTTCATATTCATTTATGATGAACTACAACTGTGTGAAATTGAGGCACTGACTTTACATCATACATACACTATAGTATACAAAATCATGCAATACAATACAAATAATATAATAAAATCTATTGTATTAAATATTTTATTAATACTATTTTTTTTCTGAACTATCAAACATCAGGGATTTTAGAGGACAAACATTATGCTAAATTCCAAAAAATGTACAGAGCAGGTAGAATTCGAACTCTATTTATGAGGTCGCTCTTTTGACCCATGCACATTTGGATACCCCCACAGATTCCTCTAAATGTTCCATTTCCTCGCTTTCATTCTTCCTGTGTTCTGCCAAGTTGCAGTTTTTCCCCCACCCACGTCATCCTTCCCTGGCTTGAGGCTGAGAACATTACTTCCCCTATTTTTGTGTACACTCAGTCTCAACTGTAGCTGAAATGTCTCTGACTTCTGATTGGTTGACTCTGATCCCGCTCCACCTCATTGGTTGGATGGCTTGAGCATGCTGTGATCACGCTGTGAATTCATGCCAGCATCCCCTGTTGGCTGATGTGTCTTGACTCTTCCCTGTTCTGTGTAAAATGCAGGTGTCAGCCCTTTTATGGAGCGTGGCAATGTCTTGGGATTGTGAAGATTGGGTAAGACATAAACATGGAGAGAGCAAATCTAAACCTGGACACACCAACAGCTCCTTGTTTATCTAATTTATTTGTATAAGCAGAGATGTACTGAGCTTTGGTTACTTGTGAGTCACAGTTAGTAAAGCACTATAATAGGCTAATATGTGTCATGAATGTGATTTCACCAAGTACATGTTCCTGGATCAACATCTTTGTTCAACAAATGTTTGTTGAGAGCAGCAAATCAGCATATTAAAATTATTTCTGAAGGATTGTGTGACACTGAAGCCTGGAGTAATATATACACGTTTGAAAATGAGTGTAAAAAAAGCTATGTGAGTAAAAACCAACAGTTTGTCGAAATCAATTCTGCACAGCAACCCTAAAGTTGTTGAATGTTTTAAAAGGGGAACTGAAGGTCACATTACATGTTGTTAATTTTAAATATTATAGATGTCTCAACAAATTCAGGCACAGAGAACCGAAACAAGGCAGATAAACTGATTAAAAATAGGGAAATGGGATTTGTCCAGATCATCACATTTAGTGTTCATTTTTCAAAACAAGATATGGTAATCTTAGCATACGTGTTTCAATTAGTAGATTAAAAAAAAACTTAGATGAAAACTTGATTATATAATCCTCAGAGATAAACTCTCTTTAACAAATAGACAAATTTGACTGCTTCACTGCAGGCTCACATTATTGCATGGGGCAGTGTTGTTTCTTATCCATTGACACATTGTGCCAGATTTAATTTGCGATATGATCAAAATAACCCCAGGGCTCAGCACGAGCTGCAGAAAGGAACACAGATATGTTTTCTGATTTTCTGTGTTGTGTGCTGCTGAACGCTTCTATTGGCCTGCATGGCAAAAGCAGCAGACACACTCCTCCCATGCTGCCTCTGGATGAGATCGGAATGTTCTGTTTACAGTGAGCGGAGCAAAAACACTATGAGAAAGAGGAAATATATTTTCAGCTAACCTTGACTTGTGCTGTAATGCCTACACCGACATATCACGATGCACAGGAACAGAAAATGCATTGTTGCTTAATTGTAACTTTACACAAACTTCATACTGAGTTGATACCCCTAGAGGGTTATGGCGGAACTGCAGAGAGTTTGAGGAATTTAAAAAAATGCCTTTGTTAAATTTAACTAAATTACATTACATTTAAATGAACAATGGTAAGAATTAGAAAAAGTACACAACTGTTCATAAGTTGGGAGTACGATTTTTGTTAAAAAAAATGCATATTTATTATTTTGTTAAAATTTCAGTAAAGATGAATTATGTTTTGCATGAAAAGCATGAATGTTTTGCCAATCATAAATTCATATTCGGGACTTTAGCGACCCGGATGTATATCTAATACAAATGGATCTACCTGTCGCGATAATATACAACTCTCCTGATATTAGAGTAACAATTACAGAAGAATAAAATAAAAGGCATTTTTTGTTACCTTTTGGAGCTTGGAAGGGTTACTTTCCAGCAGATGTTTTACACCATCATCACTGTCCTCGTCAGAGCTTCCCAATACATTCAGCATCTGGCTTATATCGCGATCTCCAACATTCTCAAAACTTTTCAACTTCTTCAAAATCAATATTTTGATCGCTGACAGCTTCTTCACCAGATCCACCATCAAGTGACTGACACTAATATTTGATTGTGACTTGCTCTGCAGTAAATCGCTGAGCCATTTCTAGTTTTGCTAATGGTACTTCCTATTCTTTTGTTTTCTGCCTGCATTAACTATGAATGAAACATCACTTCATCATTGTGTATCAGACATTGCCACCTTGTGGAATAAAGGTGACTTGCACTTTTTCAGTCATCAAAGATTCAACTATTATTGTGCAGAAAAAAATATACACTGTTACACACCTCGGGTCGTTAGTGACCCTATACAATTTTTACAACTATATATAAAAATATATTGTTATATTGTTGGTAATTAATTAATTGAGGAATACTAAAAAGGTTGATGTCTAACTTTAAATAAGGAATGAGGACGAGGGTAGTGTCACTAATGACCCGATCTGCGTTTAATGGTTAAATTGATCGAAAAGTGACAGCAGACATTTATGAAGTTGCAAAAGATTTTATATTTCAAATAAATACTGTTCTTTTGAACTTTCTATTCATTAAAGAATCCTGAAAAAAATATACCATGGTATGTTAAGCAGCACAACAGTTCTCAACATTGATAATAAGAAGAAATGTTTCAAGAAAATCACCTCTGATCAAAATGTTATGAGAAACATAAATTAGTAAAGTGTGTCTACTTTTGGTTGGCATTTTAAAGCTCTCTAATCTTATACAATACAAAGAGTTATCAAATGTATTTTTCAATGTATCCCTTAAAAAGGTCAGAACATTAGGGTGTTCAAAATACCAGGGACTTCATCAATCATTTGTCAAAGGGTTTCAGCAGATGGTGAGGGGAATCCTTGCTGGCAAAGGTTAAGTGGCTCAAGTGAGCATTGTTGAGACAGCAAGAGTGTGATATCAACTCTGCAGTTTCTGGGTCATTCTGTCTATGCATCCCTTTCTATTAGTAGCACATAATTGTAACCACTAAATTGTTTGCCCAACCCGTGTGCATACATTCATTAACATGACACTGAAGTCAGCATTAAACAGAAGTTGCAATAGATTTTTCTTTTTTAAGTGTCGAATGTCTGAGTCGAACAAGACTTTTTTTTAGGATGGGACTTGATTGGAGGGTTGCTATTGCAATCACATGTGATTGACAGGTTGCCCCGCCCTCGCGCCAGTAAACACGTCACCAGAGAAGAGAAGACACTGCAAGAGGGAGGGGAAGTTATTTTGATAGAACATTATGAGGGGACATCAATTAAAAAATAATAATGATGTACATGATGAAATTATTTATAATAAAAAGTCATAATATAATGCGATTACATAAAACAAGGAATCGTCATGGTGACTTTAACCATTAGACTGCAGTAAATGATAAAGTTTAATAGTGGCCAAAAGTGATGTTTGTTTTATGACCCTACACATTTGGTTAAACAATCAAAATATGAGCAATATATGTGTGTGTGTGGGGGGGGGGGGGGGGGGGGGAATCAAAACACTAAACAGGGTTGGTTAAGGTATTAATCTGACAAAATTATCTGCATGGGAGTGCAAACTTCAGCTACAGGTTTTATTTAACTTTTCCACACACAAAAAATTGCATAGAAAAACAAAAAGCTCACAGGAAAAATCATACACTGACTATAACATAATCAGTTATTATTATTTAATTGGTTTTCTCTCGTTTTTGCAAGTGTTTCGTTGTGACAGCCTGGCCAAAAACTACGCACAATTTGGCATGTTTCATTGCGTTACAAGTAAAACAATTGACTACAAGCATAATTATACAATATGCACAGAAAATATTTAATACATTTTAAATAATATCGAAATAAACTGTGAATATTTACATTTTCCTAGGCCAGACATCACTTTTGGCCACTATTGGCCATTATTTATTTGACAAAATTTATTTGACAAAATTCAGTCTGCAATGGATGCTGGGAACTTGCAAACCTGTATATATTCATTTCAATAATATAATATGAAATCTCCTTCACATGAAATCAGTGAAGCTCAAACTCAGATCACAGGTCACACAGTTCCCTCAGCCGCTGAATGAGCCATGAGTCAGTCCTTCAAGCCAATATTAAAAGGAACAGCAACACCTGCGGCTTCATTTAAGGGTGACGCGCGGACTGATGAGCTGCTGACAAGCCTTGGCGTGAAGACAGTGTCATGATATATCACAGCCCTGTGTCAGTAAGAACTGAGCTGACAGTGACACGACGAGGAAGTCAAGGCTCTGAACATGCTTTTTGTTTGACCCAAAGCAATGATTTGGTACTATGTTTGGCACGGATATTATGGGCAGTGCTAATTCCTCCTGTAGTCAGCCTACATTACGTCAACATTTCAGCAGTGAAGCTTTAATTAAGATTCTGGAAGGACAAAGAAATAAGAAAGCCAGAGATAATGTTCAGTACAATGCCCTTGATTACGTCTGTCTCCTGTTTAGTCTAAAAATCACCTGATTCCCATCTAGTGCCCTATGGAGAACTCTACGCAAACAATGACCACACTTCTCTGCTTTCACGTGGTTTCCCGTAATATTATTGTTGTGTTTTTGAACATGGGAGTGCCTTCAGTGCAGATTACAGGGTCCATTAATATGTCAAAGCAACGGTAAACAGGTCAATTGCAACATTCTACAACATTTAACATTATTCTAAACTGCATTAATAGCAATTGATTTCATATAATTTTGATATTTTTGTGTCTCTTTTTTGCTCTTTTTCTTTATTTAGTTATTTCAACTCATAGCAACATTTTATGTTAATTTATTTGTGAATTTATGCTTCATGTCTGGGATCACATGTTGGCATTTGTTTTCCAATATTGATGGGCTGTTATATTGTACATGATCCCCTATACTTAGACTATAAGCAAGTAGTCATTTGGCAGACTGTTTTAAATACCGTTTCCCTGGAACAACCAAGAGTTTAGTGTCTTTCTCAAAAACACAATTGTGAAAACTCATACATGTCTATATGTGATCACATGCCCTAAAATAACTTAGTTCAGTTCAGAAAAGAGTTCAGACAAGTAGACTTTAGTCGAATGAAAGGTTTTACATAAAAAAACATTGTTTTAATAATCTTTTGTTGAGCTTTAAAGAAGTAATTTTTTTTAATGTTTTTACCAACTTACTAAAGCATGTGTAAAGTATTTGAATTAAATTTTTAACACGTATTTGATATTGTATTTAAAGTTAATATTTACAAATACATTAATAATATGTGTTAAATTAAAATAATTCCAACTTTTTAATTACAAATGTGAAATTCCAAATACACAAATTTGAATAGAAATGACCTTAGTTCACCATAAATGCGTGACAGCAACTGTTTTAAAGACAATAGAAATTGCCAATATTAACAATATGTATTTTAATACGTTCTGGGTGAAAAAGCGCTAATGTTCAGCTAATTGCATTTAATATAAATGTATTCTATAATAGATTTTAATTTAATTGAAATTAACATGCAATTAAGTGTCCAAAAAACATTACTTTAAGTATGCACTTTTAAAGTATAGTAAAGTATTAAGTATTTTCTCCTTGTAAAAAGTGCTACCACTAATAATAATGTAGATTTGAACAATCTACCAAGTATTGAACTTTAGTGCATAAGTTGTCATGTACCATTTGTGCTATAAACATTAAACAAAATATGAGGTACAATGAAGTACATACTGTTAATATGTCACGACTTCAGTTTAGTACAAATGTACCTATTAATGTTGCAAACAAGTAATGAAAAAAGCAATGCATTCAAAGCGTTGCTCACACTGACGGTTTAATGTTTCACTTCAGTTTCATTAACTGGACTGTTTATTGCAACAAGAACATTGTGTCATTGAATAACAGATCACGAGTGATGAGGAAGTAAGAACTGTTAACTAAGCAAACAGAGGAAGCATATACTGCAGTACTCCACGTTCCATGAGAGCACAATAGAGAGGTTGATTCAGGAGCCGAGACGGCCCTGAATATGCGGAAGCAGGGAAAGGGTGGCGCTGAGTCAGTTCTCCCATGGGATTAAGGAGTTAGAGGTGCTTTCTGAGAATCAGCAAATAAATGTAGATAAGCGATTGCTGTATATAAACATAAATCTTTTGTGGTTTGGTGGAGTCCTTGGGTTTACTTGTTTCTGCTAAATGGAAAGCAAATTCAAGAAATTACTAGGGTAATGAAATGATGCAGCACATGACTAACATGTGATCCGAGTCGGAGCAGAAGGGAGGATTTCATAACCGAGAGATCTTTGCAAAATCACTGACACAGTATTGTCCTTAAATTGGAACATCCTTGTGAAAAATATAATTGCATTTACAGTTTTGAATTCTTCAAATCTTAAAAGTATATTAAAAATATATATACTTGCAGATAATATAGGCTATGAATGAAATAAAAGACCACTTATTTGAACTTTATAAATGTGCACTTTGAAATAGTCAAATTAAAAGTTTTACTTTAAATTACATTTCTGCTCTTTGATAATTAGAACCAATCAGTTTATTGATGCACATTCAAGTAAAAATATTTTATATCGAGTCAATAATCACATGCTCCATTAAAAACCTGTATAAGTAATGCCAATTTGCAGACAGTAACCATGGTATAAATCGTTAACATATATTTATTGAAAAAGTAACAAACTCAGAAGAGGTGGAACTTCGAAAAGCTATGGATACATCGGTTGAAATCCATGTTTCCTTTGGGTCTATATATATATATATATATATATATATATATATATATATATATATATATATAAATTAGGATCTGATTTGTAATTGTATCCTCATTTTTTTATGAATCATGTTGCACTGAGACTGTAATGAGGGTGGATGGCAATACTGATTAATGAACAACATTTGTTGCCTGATGTGCCAGATCACCTTCCATTTTTATCTTCATTTGTTGGTTGTGGGAGTAATTTGTTTTGTTAATAAATTGTATGTTTTGAGTATTTATTTTTATATGTTTATGTCATGTACAGAAGACTGAAATGACCAAACAAGGTGAAACTCAAACAAGATGTTTATTAAGAGTTTTGGGCAGGAACACTCGGGAGGGAATAAGGGAAGAAGTTCTTCCTATAGCTCCTGCAACTTCTTGGAAGAAATTTGCAGGGAGGGAAGTTTAAAAAAACCTTTAAATAATTGTTTTAATAATAAGTTGAATTACATTTAGGTATATTTTAGTTGACCATCTTTCAAAAACAACAGAATTATGAAATTACATATAAAGATGTATCAAAAAAAGCACTTTTAAGGTCTACTAAATTTAAATTAATAAACTATAATACATTTTCATTTAATTATAAATAAATAACATGCAGTTCTTCTAATATAGAAGATGTATTTCGTTTGTTTAAAGCCAGAAACTACTTTTTTTTATTTTCGTACTTGTGTTGTATAGCAGAACAACACAAGATGTGACACACATCAGAACAAAAATTCATAATGCAAACAAGCATGCAGTGCATTTTCATTATAGTGCCCATTCATAAACTGTGTTATTCTGCAGTCAAAGTTAAACTAGTTTACAACATGTCTATAAACTACCTGAATGAAATCTGCATTTGTGTACTTGGTGGAGTATGCTTAATACGCAAAACTCAAGCCAGATGAAGCAACAGACCCGGAGAACAGACAGTGGAGTGATCTTGTCACTTGCCTTAAAGTGTATTAAATTACATTAAAGGACATTTAATCTCAGCACAAGCCTGTTCAGGCATTCACACAGTTGTGTTGGCTGTACCACACGTGAGAGGGCTCGTTTCCAAGGCCTTTCTCCTTCTTGCCACAGCAGAATCCTCTTTTTTATTTCCCTAACTGGATTGATGCAGCACAGCATGACAGTCGAATATGCACTTCTTGACCTCATTTTGGCATCTTGCCCTGAAACTGACTTGTGCATGTAATACTGCGAAGTTCACCAAACATGACCTTGGGACAAGAATGTCAGGTGATGACAAAAAGTGACAAAACAGACACCCAAGCAACTCATATTTTCTCCTCACTTCCCTTACAAGTAGAATTAACAGACAAAGAGAGTTGTTCTTTTATTTTTATATTCTCATGTACAGCACTTTGGTACCCACTGTGGTTTTTGAAAGTGCGCTATGAGGTCGAGTTGAGAAAACAGGAAGCTACAAGCACATTATGACTAGCTGTAGGCTACTCTGATTTACAGCAAACATATTTAGACAAGGTAAAAGAAAAAGAAAACAGACCACATTAAACTACCATATATTTTTTAGTCTAGTGAATTATTACAAGCTGATGAGAACATGAAATTTAGGAGACATTTGGAAACTATTTGGTATTCTTTTACAGCCTTGTCTTCTCTTGTGAATAAGAAGTACACTTTAGAATACTTTAAAAGAGCTACTTATGGAAATAACTAAACATAATGTTTTCAGGCACTTTATTGCATGTTAATTAAATGAAAATGTATTGTGGTTTAAAATCTATATTCAATGCAGTTAGCTAAATTTTATAGTGCTTTTTGACCCTCTTAAATGAAAATGAAAATTATCCCATAATTTACTCACACTCAAGCCATCGTAGGTGTATATGACTTTCTTGTTTCAGCCAAACACAATTGGAGTTATAAAAATATCCTGGTTCTTCCAAGCTTTATAGTGGGAGTAGTGAGGGCCTGAGATTGTGAAGCCCAAAAAGCGCATCCATCCATCATAAAAGTAATCCATACAGGCGGCTACAGGGGGTTAATAAAGGCCTTCTGAAGTGAAGCCATGCATTTTTGTAAGAAAAAATTGTCCCGGCAAAGAGTGACCTTTGACCCGACGCATGATGTAGGATGTTGGAGTAGCGTAAGATTAGGTGAGAGCAGATGCCTCTCGCAGTTCAAACAAACAGGGCTGGGCAACAAACTCAAGCTCTGACATTTCAGTTAAGAAATTCAAATTTTAGACTTCTAATTCGTGAATCGTGACTGATGTTGTGTTTTACTCTATCTTCTACGCTTCCGTGTTCGCCAATACGTCATGCGTCGGGTCAGGGGTCACTCTTCCGTCGGATCTCGACTCGCTACAGCCATTACCGGAAGCCAGTGCTTATAGTTTATGGATATTTATCTTACTAAAACGCATCACTTCACTTCAGAACGACTTTATAAACCCCCCTGGAGCCGGATTCACTTAAGTGGCTTTTTTTTTCCATTAATATTATAGAGGGTTTTCACCAATGTCACGTTCTGGGCGGTAACCCGGATGCGCGGCCATTATGGAGGTACTCGGATGTAAACAACAGCATGGATTTCACTGTTTATGTACTACTGTACACATTGTTACACTAATAAACCACGGAAAAACACACGTGGTAGGTGCGAAATCATATAGAGAAGGACTTAGTAAGCAGGAGAGAGCGCAAAATTTTGACAAACCAAAGTTAATAGGCTATGTGGTAAAGATCCGAACGAGCTAACGTTAGCTTCTCTAGCCCTTACGGCAATTCTTCCTTCTATTTATTATCCCGACAGATTGTCAGTCTAAAAAAGCACATGAAATCTGTTTCAAGCAATGCATATGTGGTTTGAAATCCTATTCAAATCACATATCAGGACATCAGCTTCAGACTGAACGATCGGATTTCGCGCGGTATGTGACTCTCACGCCACGTAAAATGTAAACGTCAGACGTTGTTAGAGGAAACATGCTGAAAGTCTCTGCCGAAACAAGGCTGTATTGTTGCAAAGTGCTGGGACGAGCAGAAAATTATTATTTCTGAAACCGGCGCAGACAAGAGCGCGAAAAAAAGCTGTAAGTTACATGACACAACACATAACCAGTGTGGCGGCTACACATTTCTATGTTGTTAAACTGAAATAAGACAACATCTCTATTGCAAATGCAAACTCATCAACCCAACGTCATTGCCATATTGCCAAAGAGCTGCATGGACACACAAATCGGATCTGAACAGTTGTGATACACACTACACAGTGTGGACATCATTTTAGATCATCAGATTCCAATCGGATACAAAGATAATCAGATTTGGGCTGACAGTGTGAATGTAGCTAACTACGTCAATATTTAAGCCATAGTCAACGCTTCATTTAACGTTACATTTGTGACTGATGCTGTAACTTACCTCTCTCAACTACAAAAGCCGTCTTTCATCAGTTTTTTACACTCTTCTCTATAACTTTTGACAGTCTAGAACTCTAAATGTTTTTCCCCAATGCGACCGATTAGTACAGATCAAAACTCGACCATTTTTCAGCAGCTATAATCAGCCAAATTTGCGAGTCCGTTTAGTTCATTGGCATTGTTTACGTTCAGTGCCTCCAAAATCTTCTTCTTCTTCTTCTTCTTCTTCTTCTTGTTACTGGCCGCTCACTCCATAGGAGTATTACCGCCACCTAGCCTACATCCTACATGGCATGGGTGATGCATCTATATATTCCTTTTTATTTTATATGTGCCTCCAAAATGGCCGACTTTCGGATTGATAACGCGTCATGAAAACCCTCTATATTATCTGCAAGTAGCTACGGTTTAATAAATGGTTTAAATACGGTTCGTTTTTAAGTACACTGTGATCACATTCGATATGTGCACTTATTCACAAGGGGATGTTAATAATTGTGATGCGATCAGGGAAAACCCGTCGGATGTCGCGCTGGCATGCACGTTTTCAGTAAGGTCTAAAAAATAGATTGAATGTCAGTTTTTTGTCAAAATTGGGTTTTCATTAAATTATTATTCTATAACATCTTGTCTATCATCTCTGAATATATATTAGGAAAATTCGCTAGTTTTGTGCAGAAAAATGGCGATTTATAGTGGCAAGCTGAAAAGACGTTGTCTTTCTCTTTGAACACTCACGGCGGAGCGGAGGTGCAAAAAAAATAAAAAATCGCGCACAGCTCTCCTTCTCTTAACACTACAAATACAGTTCACTTATCAAAATAAACCACATACCAGAATAAAGTTCCTGCCAGTCCTGTGTAAACTACAACGGCATGCAAGTTTCTTTTATTTATTTATTTTTATCCAACGTTATTGTGTGATGCGGAGCAGAGCACAAGAGAACAACGGAGTCTAAAGTAGCTGCTCGCTTAAAAGATCTTGCTTGCCTCAATCGTCCAATTTCAAAACGGTTTTCACAGGATGAATTTTGAGTTCATAAGTTTTCGAATGATACCTAATCTATGTTCATTACTAAAATATGTAATGTGAAAAAAGGCAATAAAAAATAGAGCGGCAGTCGTCCCGCTAGCAGGACGTCACGTGACCATTAATTAAATCTGTTTTTCTCAAAATTCCGTTCCTGAAAATCATAGCGATCAGCCGACTTCAGACAACCATAACTTTTCTTACAGACAAACGATAAAAGAAATAAAAACAGCGTTGGAAAGGGCTTGAAATCAGCGTTAATATGGTATCAATACCTGTAATATGTCAAATTTTACCATGTGGTGGGTTTTCCCAGATCGCATCACAATTTTGCATATGTTTGTGCTTTCATTGTAATTTACATGTTTGATTTTAAGGACATTTTTATTTATGCACGTTAAACAATTTTGGTAAAGTGTTGGTTCGACACTTGATGTCCAATGTATAAAGTTGTTGATGATGCAACAAAGTTTACCTTTATGCAAATGAGCAACAATGTTATGAGTTAACTACCAATGGGAGAGCAGACAGTGTCTCACCAACACAAATCCTTTGATTTTACACCCATAACAACAACAAAGAGTTATGCTATTACATAATAGTGTTACAGTACCACCCTGGGAACTTGAAGTTTTGGTGGTAATTTGCCATGTTGAAATTAGTAACGCTAACGCTGATACTTTGTGGCTGTAAATGGAACTGGGAGGGTAAGCGGTCCAGATAACAAAACCATATTTCATCTTTAGCATTAGCATTCAGCTTGATTCTGATCTGGAGAGTATGTTATAATAATTTATCTTACTATTATTTGCATTCTTCTTGTTATTTCTGAAAATCAAAATCAGGTCGGTTGTATCATTTGTATTGTATTACTTCCACAGGTCTGTGAGTGTACACTGTGTTCTCGCTGTCTCACCACAAAGGCACGCTGCGTACAGAAAGTGCAGAAGGAAGTCACACATGTGCACGTACACGTTTACACATGTTGTCAACATGCAGCATCACCTATTTATGTAACCAAATGGCCCACAAATTATCATAAATTACTATTACGAGTCTAACTCTACAATTATTGCTTGTCAAAGCCGCCTGCATTATGCGTGCTTATGGAATATGTCTGTGCAATGCATGGTACCGAGATATTTTCAGGATCCTCCACGTTAAGCTTGCTGACAGGGTGAAGGGTTGTGAAATATATGGTGCTGCTCAAAGTTATAAGTTTACAGACACACGACCCCTACATGCAGCCCAAACAAGAGGCTGCTTCTCCCTGCAGTCATTTGCAGACTAGATCATGGACTAAAATTTTAGCCTAAACTGCATCAGCCACACAACTTTCATGATTAAAAAGAAGAAAGATAATATGGGTAATGCACAACCTTGATTCAACACTGTATGACATTGCTATTATGTGGAAGTTCTGAAATGGAGAAAAAACAATCAGATGCAAAGCTTTAACCTATAGCCTTGTTATCATATTTAATGTGAAGGTCTCTAAACTATTAACATGATTGTAAAACCTCCTGAAAAACCTGTTATCCACGATCTAGCCTACTACATGCCTTCTGCCATCTGATTAGAAGTTTAGCCTATACTTTAGTAAGTGAATAATTCTAAAAGCCCATTCAGCTCATGGTACATGTCTTTTTGCTGTGAAATCTTTGTATAAACTAAACATACTATATGGGACAAAAGCCTGATGTATCAAATATGATGCTCAATAAAGAACATATGCATTTTTTCCCCTGAAGGCTTATAAACTGTTCAATTTTTTTTAAATCGGACTATTATTTCATGTCATGACAAAGGGGCTTTTGGGGTATTGATATTAAATAAGAAATATTAATATTATATTGCGTGTAGGTTACTACAGTTTTGTTGAATGTGCATTTATCACCGTCAGGACTGCAAGCATTTAACGTTGTTGTAAGCAATGCTCCATGTTTATTCAACATAGTCACATGCTGGTCCAAATACATTCAATAAGTGAACCGGGTCTTTTCGTGTTTCTAGACTGTGGCATTAGTTATGTCTCAGTTGTGCTATAGGTCACCGCACAGATTGGGGGGGGGGGGGGGGACCTTCAGGTGAGTTTGTTTCTGTGTTGACTTACATTTCACATCCTTGTCCTTCACAGCGCGTGATAGGCTACGTTGAAAAACATGTTTTTCCTCAAGCCCTGATGGAAAATTCTGCATGCAAGTTATGTAGGTGGGTGCATTCAGCCCCTTATGAAAATAAGTAGCCTATAGCGTACTTCAGCAGACTTTTAAAAAGGGCAACTAAATACTAGCCAAGTAGTTCTATGTAAATACACATTTGTAATGATAGTTGCAGCACGTGGGTTCTGATTTCAAACCACTGATAGGGAGCACATCTGATTTGACACTGAATTAGGCTTGATGTTAGAGGGGAGCTGATATTTTTCAGTATGGTTTGTTACCTTAACTGTTAGCACTGACAAATGTTGCTGGGCAAGAAACGTAAACTTGTCATGATGCAGTAAAACAACATGGGGATGTTAAAGCTCTAATCAGGTGACTTCTTAAAAGAACTCATAATATTTAGTTTATACACTGAAGGGAAATATCGCCATCTGCCGGCTGACTAATGATGCCTAAAAATGTTTGAATGACGTTTCTCTACTCTTAAAGAAATAGCTAACATGAAAATGTCATCATTTACTCACATTCAAGTCAATACAAACCCACATGATTTTCTTTCTTCTGTGGAACACAAAAGAAGACATTTTGTAAGAATGTCCACTCATTTCTATATACCGGTAATGGGAGTGAATAAAGACTGGGAATGTCAAACTCCAGAATAGAACAATAAAAAAAAAACATCATAAGAAAGTAGTCCCGATGTTTTTTGTCACACACTCAAAACCACTCAGAAAAAAAAAAAAAAAAAACAGATGAAGTTTCTCATACAGTTATAATTTGCAATTCAAGGCATTATCAGGTGTAAACATGAGATATGGTCTGTAGTGTCCGCTCCTATATGACAAAAAGGAATCCTGGCTTCTGTGTGTTCTGTGCGTTCCCTTTTTAAGCAGAGCTTTCCAATTACAATAATTAAATTAAAAGAATAAAACTATCTTTCAGTAACGTTCCAGCACACTGTTAGAATAGCAGCAGTATCTGAGTCTATCACACCGTTTGAACAGCATCTCAATAGCAGCATTGATTCTCTGATCTTAATTACATTAGTCGTGAAATTAAATTCAGTCCCCTGTATTGACCTGATTCAGTATGTGTCAAGTTGAAACAAAGAACATGCTTGAATTAAGACACTTCTTAAAATCCATACTTTCAGTCTCACTCATATAAATATGTATCCCCCAGTGATGTCCACATTAGTAGACAGCTTCGTCCATATTGTCATCACTATCTGCTCCAAATTCCTCTCCGTTGTCAAAGTAAGACATGATGTAGTCTGTCTCCTAAAAGAAAAGAAATAAGTCATGTGTGTAAATGACAGCGCCACCACAAATATTGTTTGAAAAAATAAGTTTTGTGTCAAATTATGAAAAGAAATCGTACATCTTCAATCTCCTCTTCAACATAATCTTCCTCCACATCTGGCTCCTCCTCATCATTCTGTTTCTTCTTCTTCTCCTCTTCCTCCTCTTCCTCAGAATGCTGTTCCTGTTCTCTTTTCTCAAGTGTCTAAATGTTATTCCATAAAATGAACATTACTAACATGCTGCATACATACAAAGATTAAACAGCTGCATAAAAAAACAACAACAAAAAAACAGGAAATAGGGAGAAAGCAAATTGATAATTTGCTTCGTTTGTTACAATTTGTCAATATAAATTTTTGGTATAGTTAAAGTCTTTCAAACTGTTTAAAAAAAAATCGATTTATTTGACTGTCCAATCATGTTTAAAACAGTTAATGCAACATAACAACATATTATGGTGTCAGTAAACACGTACCTCTAGTTTTTGTAGAACCTCTTCTTTGCCAGCCGCTACTTTTGGTTTTCGCTGGAGTTGTGGCTTAGTGACTACGGAACAAATGTATTAAAAAGACATATGGTTCACTCCTATTTTAACATGAATTGGGTAGCATTTAGTACATTAGACTGTGAACCTACGCACATGGTAATAATAATAATAATAATTAGAAATAGAAATAATTCAAAATAGTTTCTCACGTGTTTTTCGGGGTTTCCGTACTTTAATACAAAGCTCTTTTGGCAGTCGGCTCCAGTCTGGAATGAAATCAAAAATTTTAGAGACCTGACTTTTACTTTTTCCTGACTATACAAATTAATAGTCAGTTGTAGCACAATAAATAATAAAGATTTCTCAATAAAATTCCTCTACAGTGGTACATGGAGTCTGTGGTCGGTAATATATATATTTTAAATACAGTAAAAACAGTAATACTGTGAACTAATATTACAATTTAAAATAGCTGTTTTCTATTTTGAATATATTTTAAAATGTAATTTATTCCCGAGGTGTTAAAGCTGAATTTTCAGCATCATTACTCAAGTCTTAAGTATCATTACATAATTCAGAAATCATTCTAATATACTGATTTGTTGCTCAAGATGATCAATTTTGGAAAAAATGGGGTGCTTAATATGTTTGTGGTAACAGCAGATACATGTTTTCCATGATTCTTTTATGTATAGAAAGTTGAAAAGATTATCATTTATTTATAATGGAAATCTTTTGTAACATTTTAAATGTCTTTTGATCTTTGGTTTGTGGCGTTCTTTTGGATTCAGAGACCAGTCCTTGGAATTCACAGCTTTAAACACATTTAAATGACAAAAAGCACCCTGAGACTTGAATGCAGTGGAAGATTTCAGGTTTCCATGTTTGACTGTTGAATTTCCTCTGCTTTATTATCTGTTGTGTCTCACCTGGAGTCCATTCAATTGTGTTGTTCTTCGGCTCACCATTTTGATATTTATCAGAGTACCGTGCCACATCTAAAAAAGAAGACAATGAAGAGAGTCGTTCAAACCTGGTCTTTAACCATCCATGCCTGATGGGTCGTTGGCTTTGAATATTTCAGTGACTGCCCACAGTTCAAATGCAAATCCAGAGATAGCATGACCTCATTCTCTATGGCCCTGTTTACACCTGGTTTTGGTCGATCGGATCACAAGTAGATGAGGGAGAGACACACACGTTTACACCTGGTATTTTAATCCGTCTCTTTTGTCCACTTTCAACCACTTCTGTCCTGATTTCTTCGACGGAAGGGTCTATGGGCGGGTAAATGTATCTAATAAACGAAATAAGCTTACATAATTTACATATATACACGCTCAGAGACGACTGTAAAAATAACAGCAGCTTTCTTTTCTGCTCTGATATGCGCAAGACGATGCCGCACGCAGTGAGTTTGTGTTAGAAATCAGGAATGCTGAGAGAACTTGCTTTGTACGTTTTCGTCTTCAAACCAAACCCGTCTGGCTACATGCTTCCCATAATGTTTACGCATTAGATCAGTAGTCGGAGAATAGGCAGTCTTTTGTGGCTGTTTTCAAATGTGTTTTCAACTACCTCTGGAAGTGGTTGAAAGTGGACAAGCTCAAAACGTTTTAGACCCTGTTTACACCTGTATTTAGCGTCGTCCACTTGTGATCCAATCGACCAAAACGCATCTTAATACCAGGTGTAAACAGGGCCTAATCATGTTGGATCTTCATCCTTTGTGGTTAGAATTGTCCACTCTCAGTGTGCTCAGTATTGCCCACATGTTACCTCAACCCATCGTACCTGTCTTTGTTCTGGCTGCTCGTATGTGGAACGGCAGATTCTTGCTGGAGGCTCTCAGCTCCTGCTTCAGAGCGAGCATATAGTCCACCTCTTCTCCTGTAAGCAGAGGCACTGGTCTAAATTGCATAGGCTGAAAGAAAAATAAAATAAAAAATTACATTAAAATGGAACAAAAACTTTTTTTTCAAAACAAACAATTCTCACAAATCCGAAATAAGACATGTATAGCATTTATATATGTGTGTAATAACAACATTTGTAGTAAGACTGGAAACAAATTTGTAATTCAGATTGGTTAAAAGTAAGTTCACTTACTCTACGAAAAACTGTAACAGATTGTACCTTACATTTCATGTAATTTTACAGTAAAATACCATTTATGGAAGTAAAAAAAGTCTATAAAGATTTTACATTCCCAGAAATCCGTTTCACAATTGATCATTTTTTATTTTAATAATTATGTTTCTTCTTAGTTTGTAATCAGTTATGATTATCGTATCATCGTATGTTGTTAAATTAGTGTTTATTGCATTATTTGTGTGTCTTGTGTGTGTAACTATGATAGTGTTTTGTATTTGTGTGCATGACACTGTGTCTTCATATTAGTATTTATCTTAGCTTGTGGAAAAGATAAGAACTTCATCATGTGCTTTCTCTTTACACCCAGTGTTATTATGGTGGATGTCAGTATATTGTAAAGGTAAAAAACTGATTTTAGAAGCAGAGTTGCCTCACTAATTCAGCAGAAAAGGACTGTTGGATTTATCTGGATTAAATTGTAAAATGTACATGTTGTTTAAATCACATCCAAAATGTTTAAACCACAGCTGGCAGTGTTTTTTCATACATTTTGTAAATTTTTAACAGAGTACATTACAATGTAAAGACACTCATATTACTATTAAAACACTTACGGGAAAAATAGCAGAAGGTGTATGTGTAGATGTTGGTAAAGAATCACCCCTCCCAAAACCCAGTGCGTCCACACTGAAGGTAAACTGGCTTCTTCCACGACCTCTGCCCCGACCTGCCATGACTGTACCTGTACAGTCAACACATGTGCATGAGCATACAACTAGCCAATAGCAATACAAAACATTCCATGATTAAACCTGGAAGATACAAACACAAAGATGATTATTGAATGAATTTATTTTAAGCAGTGATATTTAGTCACTGAACAGCTAGCTTACCTCAAAATGTGTTTCAGGTTCAATCCCCAGTAAATATGTGCAATGATCACCAGCTGCCTGCTGAATGTAAAGCCATGTGTAAGACACAGTCAGTCTGACTGAGCCAGAGCCTACTTGAACACGTGGGTAGTTGTGTTTACATCCGGCACATGTACACGTGTGGTCCGTCTCACTTTACAGTCCAACCAGAAAGACTCATTGGGCAAAGAGTTCCTAGCACTAACATCAGGCATTACATTGCTATTACAACTGTTACAACTGAGGATATTACAACATATTTGATCTTAATGGTGTTGTAAACTTTATTTTTTTTAATACACCTATAAAATATCGCTACCTGAACAGATATCACTGAAATTAGTGTCGTGAGAAATCACGAGGAGAGTAGGCTACATTGTTGGAGGGCGGAGTTATATAAATAAAAAAAAGGTATTTTTGTCACTATTTAAAAAAAAAAAAATCCGTGGTGTTTAAAAGATTTCACACACACCAGTTGACATAACAACATATATTTTATTTAACCAAATGTAGTGTGGTCGCAGATTTTTTTTTAAGTTACACTAATCCTGAAAGATTCAAGTGTCAATAGATTTAAATGATTATATGGTATATTGGTAGTGTGTATGAATATTGTGAATAAATGTCTGTAGTGTGCATTAAGGGTTTTCAAAATCGCTAAAACAACCCCCATTGACTGTGCAAATTCTGAATGGGGTAATTCTTTCTGCACAACCTTAAACAAGTTCACAGACAGTTACACCATTTGCAAATCTCATGCACTCTTTTAGCAAAACTCGAGTTCTCTAAAACTCTAATTCTGGATTCTTTGTTCTCCTTTTTCTTTTTATGTAGATTCTAATGCATGATCTGTTGAGTTTATCCATTGACTGGCTGTGTGAATGATCTGAAAGCAGTTTCATTTTGAGTGAAAGGAGGATGAGGATATTGTTTGATTTTGCCAGAAGAGTAAGGGGTGAATTTAGTTTGAAGTTTGGGATTTGTGCTTAATGGGTGAAGGTTTCAAGAAATGTGTCTTAGCCATTGTGAAAAACTGTAAGACAAAAACGTCGTGATATTTGAAGGTGCCTTTCTGTGTGTCGAGCGCCCCCTGGAGGAGAAGAACTAGGCCTCTGTGTCATAGGATACAGTTCAATATTATGTTTATTCCAGCAGGTGGCACAATGGTTGTCTCTACTTAAAGTTAACGTTATTGAAACTGGCAAATGGATCTGGCATGACAAGCAACAGGAAATGTCCATTTTGTTAAAGCTGGATGTGAGAAAATTATTTTGCCTATTGCCTAAATCAGATTATTTTAGAGTGGAAATTTGAGTTATGGAATGTAAGTACAGTCTTGAACTTTACATTATTTCACCAATGAGCCACAGAATAAAAGCAGACAATTGCCTTGAAACTTCTTTCCTCAAACTATGTACATAGCCTATAGTTGTGGATGCAAAGAATTCAATAAATTCAATCAAACACACACTGACAAGACAAGAGGCCACTAAATAATGAAGGTAGATTACAATTGAAAGCTTGAATATTGTGTTCTCAAGATGAAAGCATTTCTCATAAATGTCAAGTCGGGGCAAGATTATATATATTTTTATATGTTGTTATTTGGTACAGTTTTTAAAAACAGTTAAACAGTTTCAAACAGATTTTTCTCATTTTATTAATTTTGACAATGTATGTTTAATGTTTAACAATATGTTTCCATGACAACACATCCTGCAGTGCACATGTATCCCTCTCCTTTGGGTGCAGCTGACCATTGTCATACGCCTCTGGTTAAACACAGCCACACAAGTTATACCGTTTTGACGCAAGCATATTTCACAGTGGGCGCAGGTCAAACAAAATGGCTTTGACGAAGGTCCGTGGATCTCAGTGAAGAACAATGAAAAATAATTGATATGATTCATCATCAGTTACTAACTTTAGGTCCCATAAGCCACGCCTCCATCCATGATTGATTGACAGCTGGCAGACTCTCTTGATAAAAGCTTTGCAAATAAAAGATTACACTTCATTTACCATCAGAACAACTCTACACAAGACACAGGAATACCTCAACTTTAGTGCATTTGAATCCAGTTTCTTCAGGATGAGGCACATTGAGTTGTATTACACCGGGGCAGCATTGTGCTTCCTGCTGTTTTCTGCTACAGGTATGTTAAAACGTTTACATTTAATGAAATATCTTCAGGATATCACTTTAGAGTTTCTTTGAACAAACTGTTATGGTAACTCACTTTTTCATTTTTATTTAATTCACTGACTCCCACTTTCAGCTTGTTGAAGTTATTAGTTCAATAGGTATTTAGGCTACATCTGTTTTTTTTATATGTGTGGAAAAAAATGCTTTATTGCTTATATTATGAGGGGGGAAAAAAACTGTGTTTGTGACAAACATGTTGTACTTTGTCAAGTCAATGAATCAAGAACACACACACAAACAAAATCATGTCAGTAGTAAAAAAAGTGCTAAAATAATTTTAAATTGCCAGTATTTGGAAAATATTAATAATGTTTGTAAACCCAGTTTGTTCAAACCATACAATCGCAGGAATTTTTGTAATAATAATAATAATAAAAAAATAAAATAAAAAAATATATATATATATATATATATATATATATATATGATAGCTATGCCATTTAAAAAATGTCTGATCTCAATACATTTTTGATCAATTTAAAATATAATATGCCCAATTTGAAAATAGGCTACTTAAACCTCTTATTTTCATGTAGATTTGTGAATAAACTATTAAAATTACCCATTAGAATAGCATTTTGGAATTTAAATGTCCTGACATTGACATGAGCTGAATTATTTTGGGGAAAATACACAGCCACAAAACACAATAAATATATTATATAGTCACCATCTAATAACAATAACACTATATTAGGCTACTAACATGGCAATGAATAATCATATTGTATTTGCAGGTGCTCAGCCCATGAGCATTTTAAAGATTATTGAGGGGCTCCAGTCACCCCCAAAGACCTACTCTACACCCCTTTACTCGTTTTCCCTCTGCATGGAGATCACCAACCGTGTCTTCAACGACTCCCTCCTCAACACAAGCTCGCAGCAGTACAAGCGGATGTATGACGAGGTTTCTGGAGTTGTAAGTGTTTCCTGCTATTTATCATTGAGTAGATGTCGCTATTTTACACATAACAACAACATTTGAAGTAGATACATGTAATTTGCGGTTGACCCTATAAGAGAGATCTGTAAACATGATTTTGTCTGACTTTCACAGTTGGACTTGGCCTTTAATTGCTCTAAATGTGACACAAGAGAAACTTACAGAGGGGTAACAAATATAGAGTTCAGGTAAACCTCATTTGATTCTTTTTCTAAAGGTGTTTGTCAGTTGGTCCTAAATGAACTGAGAATATACAGCCCGATCTCATGAAAGTGCGTATCTATACCACGAATGTTATTTCTCGTGTTGTTTAAAAATGTTATTGATAGTTTTTGCGTGCATATGATACGCACTTATGGCGTGTAGCCTATTACGCATGCACTCCTAAGCCCTAATCCTACCCAAGGGTTTTCAGTGCGAAGCATAGCCTATGCACGAACTTTTTTTTTTTGGTGTATAAATGGCACGAGAAATAACATTCGTGGTAGATACGCACTTTCATGAGATCGTGTTGGAATACGTGCATGCTCTTGTGAAAAAGAAGTGTAGGCCTACTTGCGGAATATTAATGAAATATAAGGAGTAGCCTACACTTTAATAACTGTTTCTTAACATAATTAATACACTTTTAAAAAGTGCACTTTAAATTTTTTTTATATTATAAAATAGGCTACAGTTTAAATCATTTAGTAATCTTTTGTCATGCATTAAAGACGTACAATCGTTTTAAAGACGTACAATGTGTTGACTAACATAAACTAAAAACACATATAAAGTACTCGATTATCATTTTAACTGTTATTTGATACATTTAAAATTAACATATTTTAAATCTACCAAATTTCAAAGACTATACGTATTTAAATGAAGTCAGTTCCATGTAAAATAACAATTAAATTATAATTCAATGTAGCCTATACAATAATATATTGTATTTAATTGCAATTAGCATACAATAGTTAGATATATTCTTTTAAAGAGATTATTATTTCAGAAATATGCTAAAGTGTATACTTCTTTGACACAAGGGTGATGTTACTGCATTATATATTACAATCAATTTGGCAAAATGTTGTTTGTTTGATTACAGGAGCGGGCCTATGATCGCGAACTGTAGCATTCAGTTTCAGACCATTTTTATCAACCATGTTGTGGTCAAATATTTGTTCCTGGGAGCCATAAATAATACTCAGCCAAATGGTCTTGCACTCAACAAACAGTACACTGCTGGTAAGTATTCATCAGGGTCAGGCAAAGTTCAGAATTATGAATGGGATCTCTTTTGATTTATCACTGTCAATGTAAATTTGAATTAAACTGGCATATGCATTTTAGAATTAACCTATATTACCTAAATTATAAATATATTTTTAATGTAGAAACAGTCACACCTACCTGGCTTTCTCCAACATCCACAACTCCTATGGCTCCAGCAACTCCCTTTGCTGGAAATGCTGCTCACTTTACAGGAAGTGGTTCTCATTGGCTTCCTGGTTGGGCCATTGCATTGCTAGTGTTATCATGCGTCATCATACTGATTCTCCTCATCATCTTACTACTGGTAAAAACTTAACATTTACACTTCGCTTTATTAACTCACACGTTTCACAAAGTACCCTTCATGACAATGAAGTGCCCTTAATTGTATTCAATGTGCACTATAGTGTATTTCAAAATGTAAAATTATTGTTAAGAAACTGTAATTGCTGATAATATATTATGTTGAAAAAAGAGCACACTTTTATAATACACTTAACTTGAAATACAAGTTTCAATAGAAATTACATCAAATTATATTTGAATTTATCATGCATTATTGCTTGCCAGTACATTCAGCAGTACACTTGATCCATATTTCAAAAATAATAAAAGCAATTTTGAAATGACATATAAAGATGTGCTTAAATCCTAGTTAAGTGGGTCAAAAAAGTACACTTAGATTCAATAATCGCATTTAAATTTAAACTAGAATACATTTTTATTTAACTGTAAATTAACAAAACATTACATTCACTTTAGACTTAAGTATTTATGTACTCTTACTTCACCTTCTTTTTCACAAGGTTAATAACAGGAAAAAAGGTCCTTGTGTAGAATGATGCTGTGCTATATGTGATGTCTCATTTCCATCTCTCCAGATATGCTGTTGGTCCTGTAGGAGAAAAGACAAAAAGGAAGAAACAACCAACATAATAGAACACGCACCTTATCAGAGGACATCTTTCAAAGAGCATCTTGCCAATCCCACATATATGCCACACACACCTGAGAGAAGCCCAATCTACCCAGTCTTGGTAAGAACTGAATGTCATTTCTGCTGAAATATAAGTTAAAAAAAATCTATTGAGAAATTTGGTCACACCTCTATCCTAAAAATTCATTTAGTTAACATCAGCATAAGACATTGCGATTCAGTCATTCACTCATGTTTCAAACATAAATCATCTTTTTATCTACGATTTGTGCATTTTGGAATCGTTCAGATCATCAGAACATATGTGAAGTGCATCCTCATATGCTTGCATACTGTAGATCGGTACAATATTCAATAACTTCACTGTTTAGATTTTATTCAATGAATGAAACGGCTAAATATTCAGAACAGAGACAACTTGAATGTTAAGTCATTTCAACTAAAATTACATTAAACTGACTTTAAAAAGATGAGTTGAATCTTGTATAACAAAAAAAGTTGAAAATTGCTTAACTTATTTTGACGAGTTAAAGCAATGTAAAAAAACATATGTTGTCATAACTTATTGATCATATCATTTTTTAGAGTGTAATATGCTTATGATTCTATTATTATTATTATCTCTTCTAAGCATTGTATCGTTTCTTTAACAGGGAGAACCGGAAACACAGCATGGCAGCCAAGCCGGGATGTATGGGATGAACCCTCAGAGATGATAACCACAACACGAGGTATAAAACAAACTTCAGACAACATTATAGACATCCATAACTTATATATTATATACAAGTTAATGTAAGTTATATGACAAGTTATATAATATAGGCAATATAATCACTGCATTTATCAACAAAAATGCAACAACAAATATGATTCTTTAAAATAAAAATTGAGTTTCACATTTTCTCAAGGGAGAGGTTTGGAGTTACTAACAGAGGAAGGCTTACAGGGAAATGCGTAGTTGCTGGGAGAGCAGATCTATTCATTATGAACAAAGAGACACTAGCAACACAATGCAGATTAAATACATAAACTTGGTTAGTTAACATGAGGTCAAGCCCTCCATTCAATTAACTGTTTACCATTGTGACCATAATGCTTGCACAATATGGTAACACAAATATGAGCTTTAATGCTAGTAAATATATTTCATAAAGCTAGCATTGAATTAGGATTAAACTCTATGAATGCAGTTCTTTCACATACGATTAATATGTTGCTGCAGTGTCAAATATTGAGACAGTGGCAATGATTTATCGCTGGGAAAATATATTGCTTTAAACTGATGAGTAAAGTGGAAGTAATTATTTGAGGTTACTTAAATTGTTTGTGATGATTTAGCTTTAATTAATAATAGTTATGTAATGATTTTTTAACAATATGTGTCAACTATTTGAAGCTGCTTGTCCGGCTTGTGGTGAAAAAATTATGAAATTATCTTTCTTATTTACCCTGGTGCATTAACCTTGTACAATACACTAAAAATAACACAAAGTCCAGGGAGTGGCTTAAGCTATTAAAACTCACCCTTCACATGTCATTTACATTGCTATATTTCATACAGTTTACAATACACAACCTAATACATACGTAGTGCCTCTCTGACCTTTGTAATATTGTTAACATTAAACCTTGAAAATAAGTAAACAGTATGTTGAAACTGGTTCAAAACATCAACTGATGTAGTATTGGTATTTAGTATTTTAACACTGACAAGTTTCCGTGAAATATTTCAGGAAAAGCGACATCAAATGTCGATATCTGTTGCAAGTCTATGTAATAAATACTAATGTAAACAATGTGGTCTTTGTTTCAGAGCCATGAAATAACTGACGCAACGGAGGTTCAGAGCGGTAAAGCGGTTTCTCTCGTGGAAGATGCTGGTTTCTTCAAAAATATTCTAGAAATGTGGACTTGTCATCATTACCATGTTTAATATAAGTATTATACTCAGATAGAACTTTATTTATTGTCACACAGATATGGGGATTTGGGTCTGTGAACTTTTGCATCTCTTACTCAGTAACACACCGGGGTTAGTTGTCACACTTTTTACTTCACTAAACATTTCTCAGGTTAGGTTTATTCTTGAGAAAGCCTGTAAACATCTCCACTGTTATCACGCCAAAAATAAATACAGCCAATTTAATATATGTTGTTTTCTACAGTGGTGCATGTTGTCAAATTATGTACTTTATTATAATAAATTTTTAGTTTATGTGAGACAAATCATTTTTAAAAAATATGAAAATACTATCTGAGGTTTATTTTATTTTATTTCACAACACATGTATTTAAAATGTGCTATTGGACAGGGGGTTTCAAACTTGGGCCCGGGGAACCAAAGGGGAAATGTAAGTGTAAAAAAATATATTTATATATATATAGCCAAGATTAAATTAAATAAATAAATACATGAATAAATACAGCACTATAACAGTACAGTACGAATGAGTAGAAAAAAAAATGCAACTTAATAGAAACAAAATATTTCCACAAATACAATTTTAAACCGATTTATGATATTAACTTTTCAAAAAATAAATTGGGTCTAAAAGATTCCTTTTAAAATTTGGCACAAGGATGATTCTATTTGGGGGTCCTTGAAATATAAATGTTTGAAACCTTCTGTCATAAGATATTACTTGGTATGTCGATTAAATTTATTCAAACAATAAAATAATTATAAAACAAAATAATACATAAAACAGCAATTATGTAAAAGATGACTCAAGTTAAAACCATTGTTTTGCCAACGGGAATTGCAATGACATATAAAACGCATCCAGCAATCACTTCCCCGAGTGACAACTTGCCCCGGTCTCTTTGATATCTTAGGCTACAGAAGAAGAGTAGTGGTTTGCTTTAATGTATCTCCAGATTATAAGGTTATCAATCCATAAACCTTTCATTTGTAATTTGCATTCATACTATATGGACATTTACACTCATTTACACTTTATGTGGGAATAATAATAATAATAATAATATTTACTGCAAAAAATAATAATATTACATTATAAATAAATACAGCATACAATACAAGATTTGTTGTTTCTGTTCTGGTTGTTTACTATGCAATATGTAAACAAGTCTTCTGGTTGTTTACTATGCAATATGTACGTTATTGGGTTCAATAGTCTGAGAACATGTGGAAAAATATGAGATTCAATTTCCAATTGAATTATACATGGTCTTGAATTTTATTTTTTATTTTTTATTTAGGCCACTTATAACATTGATGTTCTTGCTTCCACTGCAGTGCAAGATAATCTTTAGATTCTTAAATCATGATCACCAGGTTTCACACAAACTTGTGGATAATATCATGCTGCTGTTGTCATTAAAGCATAAAAGGAATACCCAAGCAACTCAACTTCTAACTCAAATTGTTATGACAACAATATAATTGTAATGTAAAACTACAACAGAATAATATTCTGTAGTGGTCTAAGACATCAGGACTTCAATAAATAGCTTTATGTTGTATAACATGTTGTGGTTGGGCTTAAGAAACCTGCACAAAAGTTTAGGTAGAGATTACAAAGTAACAGAAGTGATTAACCTCAGCTTGTTTCAAGAGTAATATCTCTTCAATTAGTGTCACTTACTTTATAGATGACGAGTCTTTTAATTTGCTTAAAGTGGTATTAAGCTCTCAAGTATTTTTCTTCAACATAAGACTTATTGTAAGCTTAAATGTTAGAATTAGTAATTATTTCAAAGTACATAGATGATAAAAGAAAAATAAATACTCCAACATCCACCTTTAGATAGCAAGCTAAGCAGTTTGTTACTATGGGTGGATTGGTGCAGTCTGGTGTTCCTCAGGAATCCATGTTGGGTCCTTTACTCTTTAGCATTTACATTTTTCCTGATGGTCAACTGTTAAGATCACTCGGTCTGAACTTTCATCTTTATGCAAATGCAAACCATATCTACAAACATTCAAAACCTGATAATGATAATGTAGCTGATGTGGACTTTCTTTCTCAATGTATTTCTGAGATTAAAAAAACAAATGGATGTCTTAAAATGTTCTTTGTCTAAAGTGTGAAAAGACTGACTTACTCATTGGCACACCCTACCAGCTACATAGGTCTTTAACCTTAAAGTTCCCATGAAATAAAAGTTTTTGGGCTTTTAGTATATGTTTGCCTTAATGTTATATATAAGCTAACGTGCACCCAATACAATGACAAAATTCGCATTTAGAAGATATAACGTTTCAAAACTTATAGTCTCTCTTCCTCCAATATGGATTAATGATTTTGATGACATCACTCTGCACTTCAGCTTCTCATCAGATTTTCTGTCCAATCAAATGCTCAGAGCGGATCATATGCATGAGTCGGCGCAGAAAACTTATCGCCCCCATTTGAATTCTGTAAAGCGAAATGGAAGAGATTAGGAGGAGAAACGGTTAGAGATTTGGCCGAACTGTTTAATATGTTTTTTCAATTATTTTGTATTGTGTATCAGAATGCTTTTCTCTTATATTAATGCATTTCTTATTTATTGTTATGCTTGTAAAGCACTTTGAGATGCAACTTTTAAAGGCGTTATAGAAAATAAAGTTTATTATCCTTCACACCACTTCCAAGTATTCCACGTTTTCCTCTGCAATGACACGTTCCTTCACGTTTAAGATAATATTATAAAATAGTATAGTCTACATAAAACCAGTCAAGGATCAGTGAATACTTTAATGTAAGCTGTGCCTGCACTCAAATTCATTATACAGGTGAACCTCGAAATATGGAACTTATTGAAAAAAATGTGAACTTATAGAATATCGTGCAAAAGTTCATTTATTTCAGTAATTCAACTTAAAGGGTGAAACTAATATATAGACTCATTACATGCAAAGTGAGATATTTCAAGCCTTTATTTGTTATAATTCTGATGATTATGGTTTTCAGCTATGAAAACCTTTTCACAATATTCTAATTTTGAATTTGGGGTTTTCATAAGCTGTAAGCCATAATCATCAACATTATAACAAATAAAGGCTTGAAATAGGCCTATCTCACTTTGCATGTAATGAGTCTATATAATATATTAGTTTCACCTTTTAAGTTGAATTACTTAAATTAATGAACTTTTGCATGATATTCTAATATTTCGAGTTTCACCTGTATGTGCTGAGTAATCCACCCCCCCCCCCCCCCCCCCAAAAAAAAAAACTCGGACTCTCAATATAATGTCAATAGTTATGTCAGAGGTGCTGCACCCAATTCTATCTTTAGTAACAGTTTTGCGTCACAAGGTAATCAAAAAGTGTAAAGTCATTATTTGTGGATTATTAATCAAAAAGGATTACCTTTAAACAGCTATATTTATAAAGTCTATTTATAAAGAAAGCATTTCTTATGAATGCGTATCGAGTGTGCACTTGTAGTGTCCTTCAAATGTGTTAAGAAAAAAGCTGCTTGCAGATAATTTATTATTAATAAATTAAAAGGCAAGGAGAGTGCAGGACATTATGTGCTTAAATATGTAGGCCTACTTGTGTCAAAAAAAGCACGCTAAAAGTTCAACTTTGCACTTAATCTAAATGTAAACTATAATACGTTTTTATAAAAATTTCTGAAAATATTACATTCAGTTCACACTTGTGTATTCTTTTAAAGTATATATTTCCGTATTAAATTACGCTAAAGTGTACATTTCTTTTTTTCACAAGGGCAGATGAATCACTGTCGCTTTTGAAAGGTTCTTCAGGTTGCTTACGTAGGATATGTTTTTTAATACAAGGATCTGTAAGTCAAGAACACAGTCTACTCACAATAGTACAAGCATAATCAATCAATGTGGCTATTTAATCAACACAAATGAGGAACCTTTACTTTAGCTTAAGGGTATCGGCTGTTCCACGTTTCTACATAACCTCAAGTATGTTAAGTGTTTATCTCTCCATCTTTATTGTGTGCGTATGTTTTTCAGAAAACTAAGCTGAGTTTGTGTGTCAGATGAATGGCATGCTGACACATTATCTTGCTCAAGATGAAAGCAGATGATGATACATAATATTAAATCATAGCTGATAATACAAAGTGCAAAGATTTAAAAGTATCTGAAGAAAGATAGTATATGCTGTTTCAAGTTTTTAAACCATTCGTCACAACTCCTGCTTGAAGCAAGTAAAAATATTGAATGATTTAATAAAGAAATATAATATATATATATATATATATTATATTTCTTTATTAAATCATTCAATATTTTTACTTGCTTCAAGCAGGAGTTGTGCTATATATATATATATATATAGCGCCTACATACATATATATACACACTACACACATATATTAAACAAAAACTTTTATGTTAGATGCCATTAATCTTGATTAAATGATTTGACAGCACTACATTAATATAATATAATATAATCATGTGAGACGTTTACCCTTGATCAAAACCACCATGACAAACATCAACTTACTATACTGTTCTTTTTATAGCCTACACTGAAGAAAAAAAACAAGTGAAACAAGAAACATTAAAATCACATTGTTGGTGCAAAAAAAGTGGTTTAATAAGACCATTCAGCACCTAAAATACACATCAATGCACTTCAAACACAATGAGAATGTGTTATTACAATGACCAATTTCTTTGATCCCCATCTAGTGGAAACTGAAGTAATAGCAGCATGCTTAAGATCACAATTAAACAATATGTGACAATGAACAGAACAGAAATTATACAGATGTTGTGTAAAAGTATGAAAGTATTAATGGAGTGGATAAACAAAATACTTTTTGTTGGATTATGTATAATGCCATCTAATTTCATATGATGAATTGAGATAGTGAGATAATAAAATTGACATTCTGTGAGTCTGGGTAGTAAGTAGCTTACAACAATAACTATTAGCTTTACTATTAAGCCTTGTGAAACAATAATGGCAATCAAACAACCATAACATGGACTGTTCTCAGAACTTTGGCTAACGTTCTCTCAAAGTTATGAACAAAATGTTCTTCCTGTAACATTAATATAATGTTGGTTCAAAGTTATACATGGTCTTTAATAACATTATCAAGAAATTAGCATTTTTTTATTTTTTATTTATAGGCTACATAATTTAGTACTCACTACTTTTTCAGATGGTTCGAGGTTTCATTGCAAACTGCTATAAGGTTCTTTTTATACTGAAAATATTCAAATGTGAAATAAGAAGCAATAATCACAGATTGTTGGTGCATAGAATATATAAAATACATAATATATTTTATACATAATATTAGCAGTAATATTTTCTCTTACACTCACATAGCCAATACATTTATAAAAAAAGAAAAATAGACATTTTGAACGAGAACATTCAGAAATAACAATGTTTTCATAACTTAATGGGAACGTTAGCAAAACAATTCTAGGACACATTTTGTTAGCCGAGAAAGGGCCAAAGGGTACACATAAAACCCCTATTCTAACTCTCTCCATTTGATCAAGATGAAAACATGATCTCACACAACCTCATCCGGCACTGAAATGGATTTTCAAGATTTACTAGTGTACTAGCACCAATGACTTTACATTAGAAAGTATACATCATATCTACAGAGAACTCATCCCACTGTTTGATATTACATTTGGAGAGCACACAAACTATTATTTTCTTTTAACAGAATGTGAAAGATCAAACCCAACTTGGGTGTACAGTATATTATTCTGTTAAGATATTGTTACTATTTTACATTTTCTTGTGAGCATTTGAGTTCAAGATAGATAGTAAATGCCATCAATTTACTACTAACACTGAAGAGGCCAAATGAATTGAGGGAATATTTTACATCATGTATATTAACATCATACAGAGCTTTTTTTTGTTGATAAGTTAGGTCCATGTATTTAATATTGCAATCAGTGGTAAGATGCCATTTCTCAATTAACACAATATTACCTGCAATATAGTTTTTGATAGCTGAAGATGTTTAAAAGCTGATTTACAGTCTATATCTAAAATTTGCATCCTGTTAACAGAAGCTGGTAATACTGTCTTGCATAAAGCGGATCCAACTGTGCATGCTTGCATTTTTTAGATATATTTTTCCCTTTTATATTTTTTAATTCTTTGAGCTGTTGTTAAATTTACATAAATCATGCTGTGATCTTTCAGCATTAATATTAATGCTATAGTTCATTATCTTGAACTTGATTTTCTGGGGAATTTCCATAAGTAATTTATAGAGATAACTTGAAAGATCTACATTCACTAATAGCACTGACTTTTCCAGGATTGGAAACCACAATGTTCAAATTCCCTGATATTTCCAGGTTTTCCATGTCCGTGGAAACCCTGAAAATAGTTTTTTTTTTTTACTTAAGTCTCTGTAAAATTTAATTTACACACGTCTAAATTCACATGTCTAAAATCTAATCATATATTTGGTTCAGTGTAAATGAAATGCTATACATTAGAGCTGATTTGCAATTGAAATACACTGCACAGTAGCGTACTCGGTTACTAACGTAACCTCGGTTCTCTCTAGGAGAGGGAACGAGTACTGCGTCGAAAGAACGCTACGGGAAAGTATTTCTTTGTCGAGATTGAAGCCTAAAAATTAATCCTTAATTTTGTAAACATGTAAAACGCTTTTCTGTAGCATACAACCTTAGGCGGAGCAATATCGCTCACCCATTGGCTGCTCCGCCAGAAAAGCACAGCCTATGCGAGGCCAGAGACGCTGTCCAATGAGGACGCTTCGCGCCCATTCTGCGTCATCTCCCGCCGAAACAGGCGTGGCCTAGGCCTATAAATACGAGCATAGCTGTCTAACACACCGATTTTCGTCACGAAAGCGACGCAGCGTGGGCACACACGGCATGAGACGCAGTACTCGTTCCCTCTCCTAGAGAGAACCGAGGTTACGTTCTCTTACGTAGAGTTCTCTCGTACTGCGTCGAAAGAACGCTACGGGAATCCCATGTAAAACGCCGTGCGTGCTCTTGGACCGACACAGACACCTAAGGGCGCGCGCGCCCTGGCATACAAGTGCCTACCCCAAGAAGTATAGGGAGAGCGGCTAAAATAGCATCATCCCTTTATAGTAGTGCCTCTAAGGGCATAATAACATATATATGATTAATATAAATATATATATGAGGGGTAATAGCATGCTCATGGGACACCATGTCAGTGAGTGATGCTTAAACATTGAAGTGACCTGGGCCGCAACGCGGGGCAGGAACACTAAAACATAGTCTTCTAGACCGAGAGCAGTTTAGCCTGCAGCGCAGGAACCTCTAGGTTATAGAACCGTATAAATGTAGACGGGGAGGCCCAGCCTGCCGCCATACAGATATCTTGTAGCGAGATTCCACTATACCAAGCCCACGAAGAGGCCATGCCTCTCGTAGAATGTGCTCTGATGCCCAGGGGGCATTCCAAACCTCTAGATGCGTAGGCTAGCGCAATGGCATCCACTACCCATCGAGATAGACTCTGTTTCGTCGCGGCTCGCCCTTTAGAGCGCCCACTGAACGAAACAAAGAGCTGCTCCGTCTGTCGAAAAACAGCAGAGCGGGACACATAAGCTCTTAATGCCCTGACCGGGCAAAGGGAGCTATTTCCGTCCTCCGAGGCCGGCAGGGCCGACAGGGAGATGACCTGAGCCCTGAACGGTGTGTTGAGGGACTTAGGTACGTACCCATGCTTCGGTTTCAACACGACTACAGAGTCGTTTGGCCCGAACTCCATACAAGAAGCTCTAACTGAGAGCGCTTGCAAATCCCCCACACGCTTCACTGAAGCGAGAGCCAGAAGAAACACGGTCTTGAAAGACAGGTGTTTCATGTCAACTGAGTGAATAGGCTCGAAACTGGCCCCTTTCATAGCGTTCAACACTGTAGAAAGGTCCCAAACGGGGACTGAAGGAGGCCTTGGAGGGTTTAACCTCCTGGCTCCTCTAAGGAAACGGACCACCAGGTCGTTTCTGCCCAGTGAATGGCCAAGCGTTGGATTAACGAACGCTGATATGGCAGCCACATAGACTTTGAGCGTGGATGGGGTTCTTCCCTTATCCAACAGTTCTTGGAGGAAGGAGAGAATCTCCGTTTCCCCGCACTGGAGCGGTGACAGACCTTGGTCTGAACACCAGCCAGAGAACACCGACCATTTGGAAGCGTAGAGCCGTCTAGTAGACGGAGCCCTAGCCTGTTCGATCGTGTCTAACACTCCCTTTGGGAGGTTAGCGGGTACCCGTTTATGGCCCATACGTGTAGGGACCAGAGCTCCGGGCGAGGATGCAAAATCGAGCCCTTGGCCTGCGAGAGGAGGTCTCTCCTCACTGGAACCGGCCACGGGGCAGTACTCTTCAGTCGCATCAAAACTGGGAACCAGGGTTGATTCGTCCAGTATGGAGCGACTAGTAGCACCGAGCATCCGCTTTCCTTGATCCGCTCCAGCACTTGAGGCAGGAGTGAGACAGGAGGAAAAGCATAGAGCGGACGGCGGGGCCAGACACTGGCCAGCGCGTTCGTGCTCTTCGAAAAAAATTCTGGGCAGTGAGCGTTTTCCTGGCTTGCAAACAGGTCTATTTCCGCTCTGCCGAACGTTTCCCACAGCAGACGCACTGTCTGCGTGTGTAGGGACCACTCTCCTGTAGGAACGTTGTTCCGTGAGAGTCTGTCTGGGCCTACATTCAAGTGGCCTGGCACATGCGATGCTCTCAGCGAGCGCAGGTTGTGCTGGGCCCATACCAGTATGCGTTCCGTCAGCCTGAATAGGTTTCGGGATCTCACGCCACCCTGGCGGTTTATGTAGGCTACTACCGACGTGTTGTCCGAACGGACCAGGACGTGGTGTCCTTTTATCCGGGGACAAAAACGCCTCAGCGCAAGGTCCACCGCCATCATTTCCAGGCAGTTTATGTGCGGTAGTTTGGCCCGTTCTGCCCACTGGCCAAAGAACGGTCTGCCGTCGAGCAGTGCTCCCCAGCCTGAGGTGGACGCGTCCGTGGACACCACCTTCAGGCTCGAGGAAGTCCCCAGGCTTACACCTGACCGGTACCAGTCTGACGCTCTCCATGGTGTCAGGGCTGAAATGCATTCCTGAGTGACCTTGAGGCGATAGCGACCGTGCAACCATGCTCGGCGCGGAACGCGCGCTTTCAACCAGAACTGCAGTGGGCGCATGCGCAGCAGGCCCAACTGCAGTACCGATGAGGCTGAGGCCATGAGGCCCAGCATTTTCTGAAATCTCTTGAGCGGCACTATATGGCCGCTGCGGAAGGATTTCGCCATTTGCAGGGTATTTTGCCTGCGCTGTGATGACAGCTGTGCTGTCATAGATAGCGAGTTCAGATCCAGTCCTAAAAAGGAGATCCTTTGACTGGGAAACAGTGAACTTTTCTCCCAATTGACTCTCAGACCTAAGCACTCGAGGTGATCGAGTATTAGTGTCCTGTGGTGAGCGAGTTCTGAAGGCGATTGAGCCAGAATCAGCCAATCGTCCAAATAGTTCAGAATTCGAACGCCTCTGAGTCTCAGGGGTGCCAGCGCCGCGTCCATGCACACTGTAAATGTACGAGGTGCTA
Source organism: Phoxinus phoxinus (assembly GCF_949152265.1). Lineage (NCBI taxonomy): Eukaryota > Metazoa > Chordata > Actinopteri > Cypriniformes > Leuciscidae > Phoxinus > Phoxinus phoxinus. Next base: position 13,357,581 of record NC_136894.1, read on the forward strand.
GGGATAGGCCGAATGGCAGGACTGTGTACTGATATGCCCGGCCCTCGAAGGCGAATCTCAAAAATCGCCTGTGACGTGACGCAATTTGTATGTGAAAATACGCGTCTTTCAGATCTATCGCCATAAACCAGTCTCCTCGGCGAATCTGCGCGAGGATTTTTCTGGTCGTGAGCATTCTGAACTTTCGCCTTGCTAGCGCTTTGTTCAGACGTCTTAGATCCAAAATGGGTCTGAGACCCCCGTCTTTCTTGGGTACCAGGAAATATCTGCTGTACCAACCCCCTTCGCTTTGAGCTTGAGATAAAGGCTCTATGGCCCCTTTGCTCAATAGCTTCGCTATTTCGGCTCGAAGTAGGTGTGCTACTTCTGTTTTTACCGTGGTTTCGACTTTCTACGTGAAACGGGGAGGGCGTCGATGAAACTGTAGCGAATAGCCTCTTTTTATAGTCTCTAGCACCCATTCTGAGACCCCGGGAAGTCTTTCCCATGCATCTGCACGTGTGACTAGGGGTTGAATGTAATCTGGGCCCTGGTCGCGAAATGGCGGCGACACGAGAGCAACCGTGTGCTGTAACATGGACGCCGTGGCGTGTGAGGCGGGGGGCATGTTTAACACAGTATGCATCCCGCGCGCGCTCGGCTCTCTGAGTTGAGAGAGAGCGCGCGGGGCGAGCCCCGTAGGGCTCGTTATAATTGTGAATAAACGTGGGCGCTTGGTGGCGGGCACATTTATAACACCGGGGACACTGTGTTTGTGTACTGACTGACCGTTCGTTAGTTTCGTTTTTACAGAAAACGCGGAACGTGCAGTGTGTAGTGGTTGTGGGCACTGGACAGTGGGCACGCTCACTACATGTAAAGCACAATCGGCATGAGTCGATTTTATGTGTGCAGACCCTGTGTTGTACGGGGCTGTGCTTGCACGGGTTGAAAAACCGGGCTCTGGTCGCGAAATGGCGGTGACACGAGAGCAGTCGTGTGCTGTAACATGGGCGCCATTGCAGCGTGATGCGGGGGCGCGCTTAATCGAGCGGGCAGCCCGCGCGCGCTCAGCTCTCTCAGCTGAGAGAGAGAGCGCGCGGTGCGAGCCCCGTACGGCTCGGCATGTTTGAGAATAAATGTGGGTGCGTGAACGCGGGTACATTTATAGCACTGGGGAGTACTGTCTATTAGAACTGACTGACCGTGCATCGGTTTCGTTTCATAGAAAACGTGTGACATATAGCTTGTAGTGATTGTGGGCACTTGAAAGCGGGCACGCTCACTACATATGATGCACAATCGAAAGAGTCGATTTTATGTGTGCAAGCCCTGTATTGTGTGTACGAATGGGCACTGGTCGTGGGCATACAGTTACACACATTACATCATCGGCTGTGGCCGGGACACCGTGTAGCACAGAGAGTACTGTCTATCAGAACCGACTGACCGTGCATTCGTTTCGTTTTTACAGAAACCACGGGACATACAGTGTGTAGTGATTGTGGGCACTGAAAAGCGGGCACGTTCACTAACTTACATGTGACGCACAATCGACAGAGTCGATTTTATGTGTGCAAGCCCTGTTGTGTAGGGCTGTGCTTGTGTGTACGAATGGGCACTGAGTCGTGGGCATTACGGATACACACATTACACCATCGGCCGTGGCCGGGACACCAGAAAATACATTTTCAGATTTACCTGGGGCGTCGTGAAAACGGCGTTTGTGTGCAGGCAAACGGGCCATGATGCCGATTTGGTGACTGCAAAATACACTGGCACGGTCGCGTATGTTGGGACTGTGCAAGCGAGACATTTTAGTGAAATCCGGCCGCGGCGGGATTTTAACACTGTAACGTTAGCTTTCCTCGAAGCAGAAGTGCGCATCCTGGCTGAAAACGGGGCTTTCCGGGACTCCGCGATTTCTTCGTGAATTCAGGAAGAAAAAGGCGCGGGTCTTGAGGACGGTAACGTACGTTCCTCTGCAGAAAAGCAGCCATCCAGCCGGTAAGCGCATCGATGCTGGTCTTTCTCCGTCGACGCTCACGAGCGGCGGGGGAGGGGAGATCCTCGGAGCTCGCCCATCCCTTGCTACCCGAAGCGAGGAGAGAATAGCAGTCGTCCTACACAGACGCGGTTTCACCTTCCTCGTCCATGACGGACGCGGCGGCACACAGCGGCCCTTGTCCGTCGGTCAGAGAGTCCAGCGAAGCGGGCGGAGAAGCTGGCGGCAGCAGCGGCGAGCACCTCGTGGTGGAGGGAGGTTCCGGGCTCCGCTGAGCACGGCGCTTTTCACGGCGCGGCACTGCAGCGGGCGGAAAGATGCAGCTTCAGTAATGAACACCAGGCGAGTCCGCAGAGTCACCGTAGGCATCCAATCACAGTGATGGCAGCCGCCATCGACGAGAGCTGAAGCTGCGTGATCCTTACAGGCAGGAAACACAAGCACGTGGTCCCCGTCGCTGAGCGGGGCTCTACACGAGCCACAGGAGGTGCGAGGCATCTTGAAAAAGACGCTCAGCTCTTTTAGTGGTGGAAAAACTGTGTGTCGCGACGGCGAACACACACACAAAACACACACACATAATGTAAAGGATATTCCACGCCGGAGAAGCGCAGCAGGGAACGGCGGCTGAAGGCGGCGATGACCAGCGGCTTCAGGTAAGAGGCGCGTCCTGCTGAGGTGCTTGTTTCAGACGGCTGTGGCGGCTCGAATCCAATCCAACGATGCGTGCAGCTTCGTGAATTAAGAAAAATCGGTGTGTTAGACAGCTATGCTCGTATTTATAGGCCTAGGCCACGCCTGTTTCGGCGGGAGATGACGCAGAATGGGCGCGAAGCGTCCTCATTGGTCAGCGTCTCTGGCCTCGCATAGGCTGTGCTTTTCTGGCGGAGCAGCCAATGGGTGAGCGATATTGCTCCGCCTAAGGTTGTATGCTACAGAAAAGCGTTTTACATGTTTACAAAATTAAGGATTAATTTTTAGGCTTCAATCTCGACAAAGAAATACTTTCCCGTAGCGTTCTTTCGACGCAGTACGAGAGAACTCTACGTAAGAGAACCTGGGTTTCCCCAGACTGCCTTTGCGCAGCGCGATTTTATTCTCACTGAAAGGCAGTCTGGAAACCATGGACCTGATTTTCGCCTCGTTTAGGGAACCAATCACAGAACGGGGAGGGAGCAGCAAGACGATGACGACATCTATGCGACACAACTAAGCAGTTTGTTAGTATCTATGGATTCAACATGGCAGCAGACGCGAAGCTACCTTTTGATGCAGCCCTAGATATTGTTCTAAGTAGTTTAGATCGCAATTTTATTTTGAAAAAAGAGCAGCGTTTGGCGTTAAACCATTTCTCTACATACGTTATCTGGTATAATGGAAACGATTGGCTATGAGCTACGTACAGGTGCATTTGATAGACATTCTTAGCACCCAATAAACGGCGCCGGCGCATTCGTAAACCACGCCTCAAATACGAGAAAATGCACATGTGGTTCCCAGACCCAAGTCTCAACGAGAATTGGGTCTGGCGTTAGCCAGGCTAACTGCACAGTGTAAATGCTCTGAATGTTTAAATATATGCAAGGAAGAACCCAAGCATGCACCAATCACAATTCAATATGCAAAGATGCAAGAGAGAAGATCAATCACAAAGCATTATGCAAACATTATGATGATAACTTTGCTGCCAGTTAACTTTTTAATGTGAGATTTTTAAACTTGTATCTTAATTTTTTTTTTTTTAGGTAACAAAATCGGTGAATTGAGTGGTTCAGGCTAAATTAACTATATATGTTTATAGGCTCAGTATGTAATATTGACAGCTAGCGGTTGAAATTGGTACTGCAGTCCAAATTCAAAATATTGGAGAGAGTTGTTTCCCCTACCCTATCCTTCTCAGACGCTAAGCTCACGCGGGTTGCCAGTTTGAGGACACGCAACCGGAACGAGCGCAATTGATAGTGGTAAGCGACAAGTCTAAGTTGATGAGCTCATGTTTTAATATGCCTCTGGTCATAGAGATTTTTAGATGGATACCAGCTTTTTAGGTCGGATAGAATCTGTAATCTCTGACCCAGTTTGTTTGCTGGCTTCCATGGCTGCGATACGCTTTGTTTTCCACCAACTGGCAACTTGGGGTATCGAAATACTATTGGGTGAATTGGCAATGAGCAGGATAAACATAGCATAGTTTCCTAAATCTCAGCAAACATATTATGGTATTTTTATGCTTTAGTATAGTAATACAAAAAAATTAAAAAGCATCTTTAATATTTAGGGTTAGGGGTTGACCCTGAATATTTGAGGAATATCCAACCCGATCTCACGGCAATTCATACGCATGTTATGTGGTGGCTAATTCGCACGACCTCACATGTACGAATTTTGCTAAATCGTACGTATTTTACGCGTTGCCCAATTCGTATGAATTCGTACGTATGACCTACCCCTTACCCCGCCCTTAAACCTACCCGTCACTGGGGTTTAGACAAATCGTACGAATTCGTACAAATTAGCCACCTCATAAAACACGTACGAATTGGTCGTGAATAAGAGTGCATCGGCTGACAGACACAGAGGATCTCTGCAACTTTTTAGAGCAGGTAATGCAATGTTAAATGCGATAGTTCACCCCAAAATGAACATTCACGTCATGTGTTTTGAAACAAAAGGACAAAATAATAGAATGTTACACTTTTACAAACAATTAACGTGAACGGTGACCACAGAAGTCAAGCAAGATTTTTAATGAATAATGATTCGCAAAGTACTCTCTCAAAACTAGGCTATTATATGACTCATATGCCCATCCACTTTCATTGGAAGAAAGTGTTAAAGGTTTGGAATGATGAAGATTTTTCATTTTTGGCTGAACCATCCTTTTAAGCATATTATTGAAAGCCCTATCATGTCGATTTCATATACCACTAAAATATAAAAACCCCTTGCTGCTAAAACCTCACTGATCACCAAAGCCCCTACAATATACATACAGATCGCATGAGCATGAAGTGTCAAACGTCTGTTAAAGAGTCAATGGGGGCCACTTGAGGTTCAGTGGGAGGACTGGGCATTTCTTCTATTGGCTCAGATTGAGGTTCAGGCACGTGCTCTGACATTGGCTCCACCTCTGAGACAAACACCTCCACCTATAAGGTTTGAATGGAATTGGGAAGAAACAGAAGTTTGATTGGTTGACAGGTTCTAGAACTAAAAAAGGAGTAAGGCCCCTTCACACCAAGAACGATTACTATAAAAATGATTATACCAAGTTCTGTCATGAAACTCTAGATGGCGCATTCTGATGTGTCCTTAATGCAACCTGCCGACAATTGCATCGTTAACTACACGGCACAAGGTGATTGGTTCCTGTTGCATCTGTAGCCAATGCGCTTGCTGCTCAACATTTAAATAGTTGGTCAATGTCTGCTGTAGCAGTTTGCAGGGCGCTTCACCTTCCCCAGCTCCACCTGTATAGATCTGCTACAAGTAATTTCATGTGCCATTTGTGCAGCAGCAATAGCAGTAACAGCGTAGCAGATCTATTCTGCCAAGACAAAGTACATTATCATTGTCATATCAATTACCATGATTCTTCCAAGAGTTGTCATGATATAAATAGCGATATACTAGCGTCCACACCAATGGACGATAACTTTCTGTTTATTATAAGCACACTCTGCAGATACGTCGTCTGCCCCTTTAAATGCTTGAGCTCTTTAAAGTCGAGTGGATTCTGATTGGCTGTCAGTGTTTCCAAAGATATAATTCCTCTGTGCTGTTATCGTTTTAGTTGTGTGGACTTCCTTATTGTCAAAGAATTAGAACAATTACTAAAACTTTATAGTTGTCATTATTATCTTCGTTGGTGTGAACATGCCTTTAAAGCTCTAGCAAGCTTTAGTTTCACATTAGGTCCATCTCGAACCCAATGAAGGTATAATCCTAAATTAAATCTCAATGTAGGTGAACTTGGTGTACCTGAGGTTGGCTAGGGGTGACCGCCTCAGGCTGAGATGGAGCTGCACGCTGTCTAAAACCAGGAAACTGTGGAAAACACAGAGTTTATCAATGTATTATATTAGTTTATCACGGAAAGGATTTTCTCAGACAATTTTGAAGAGCACATTGCTAATCACATTTATACCAGAAGTCTACCAAATTTACCATACTATTTGCATTAAATGGGTAGTTCACACAACAATTACAGTTCCAAACAAATAAGATTTTTGTTGATCTTCGAAACACAAACGGATAGGCTACTTTTAATGAAATCTGAGAGATTTCTGTCCCTCCCACTGAAAGACTATTCACCAAAAACTCTAATTTCAGCTTTTGTTAACTTAAACATTGATCAGCACATATACAGAGCACTCAAATATGGTAAACGGAAGCTCAACTGTACTTGCTTGATGCTTGAGAACAAACCTCATTGGTTCTTGCGAAAGCTCAATCATGCTGGCATGACATAGAAGAATGAATCTCATTGGTTCTTTATATTTGAACTTCCGTTTACCAAATTTGAGTGATCTATGTTTATAAATAAAAGCCTAAATCAAATCTGTTCATCATATAAAGTGATCATGTCTCTTCAGAAGACTTGAATTAAACCGCTCATTTCCAAGTTTTGGAAAGAGAAATCTTTCAGATTTCATTCAAATATCTTCATTTGTGTTCTAAAGAAAGGGGTGTTTGGATCAACATGAGGGTGAGTAAATGATGACAGAATTTAAATTTTTGGGTGAACTAACCCTTTAAACACAACAAAATATCCCAAGTCATCACATACTCTCTCTAACCCTACTATTGAGAGCTCTACTATTGTGTTTAACTTACCTTCACGCCAGCTTTAGCGAGAGCACGGAGTCCAAACAAAATGGTTACAATGCAGATCACCAACTCCACCACAAGAAACAGAACCAAGGTGGCCAAGAAGCCATCAATCAAGAGCTGACAGCACCCGAAAGAGACAGAAAAACAAGACAGTGGTTATAACATCTGTCAATTTACCTAAAAAGGCAAAATAGTTACAACAGCTATCAAAACTGATGTGCTTGTCCACATGTTTGGAAGTTGCCAAAGAGATCAACTCTTAAAAACATGCAGACAAGCACACTAGTAAGGCACGTATTGTTGTAATATAAAACATTAAATAGATGGACAGAAGATTAGCAACAGTGACCATTTGAGTTTTCATAGCACATCTGCAAATAATTTTAAGGTATCTTTCATTCTGAAGCATTTTCAGACAACTGGCCCAAAGTGCAAAACTGACAAAACTATCTTCAAAATGACCCACACCCTGCTTCCGCATGCATTCACTCTCTTAACACAAATATACTGATCATTTTTTGATAAAGACAATGAAAAACAAGCAGATCCTTAAAGGGTGAATTCAGGCATTTGGGGCTAATGTTAGAGTGGCTGTCACATTTGTGGCTAAATGTACCTACAGTAAAGTAACATTATATGTTTTGTGCTTGAATTTCTGCTAAATTTTTCTCACCTTAAAAACAACAATAATTTTTATTTATTTGAAATGTACCTGTTTTTTCTCTCTCTCGCATTATCAGCAAATATTTAAGCACATACATGTACACAAAGAAAAACATAAAGGTAAGAATTACTTACTTTACAATTTCTCTCGACAGTATAAGTGCACTTCCTGTAACAATATTGTTGCTTTGGAAAAGCAGACACAAAAAACAATCATGTTGGATTTTGCCAAAGACCTGGCTCACTTTACAAATATAGCTATAAAGTTATTATTCATATACAAATGTTGCTGCAAGCACACCCAATTGGTCAATTTAGAAAAACTGTTACAGTTTTTTGGCTTCCTTGACACTACAGTGCCCTCAGAAAGGTTTTGGACTTCTAAGATTGGGACAAATCCCATAAACCACAGACTTAATTGGACAGCTATTATAAAAAGATGTTTCTTTTGAAAAAAACTATTCACTTCTTTTCAGGTATTACACAGAGTGTATGTTTACAATGTCCAGCCATTGTAAGGTGGCTGGACATTGCTGGACTTTAATATAAACATATACTATAAACATGAGCAGCCTCAAATTCAAATGTACAGTATCAAAATAAATAAATACAAATAGCATACACACAAAAAATTAAATAGCCCCTCCCCCTCCCTCTCCCTTTTTGCATTTATAAAATGGTCATTATGATCACTTTTTGCATGTTTCATAACAGATCTACAATATTTTGTGTAAAAAAAAAAAAGTTAAGTGTTATTGTCCAAATACCTTGAAAGGGCACTGTTTTTATTCTTTTCTCCAGCATCAGACAAAGTCTGTACCAAGTGCAAAGGATCAATATCCATTACTCTATTCTGTTATAAATATATAAGACACAATATAAATTACAAAGCAGAACACATAAATAGACATATTTTGTTACAGTACATCTTATGTCAGCAATTCATATCTTTCTATATTTCTCAATAATTGATAAACCCCTTAATATTATACCCCAAAAAATATATTTCCAAGCAAACTGCTTAAATTGCTTTCCTATTCAAAGCAATTTAATAAAGTATGTTGTGTAAACCCACATCAAATTATAAGTCACTACCCCAAATAACAACATTACCTGTCTTTTTTCACTTTATATTTCATTCAGGAACTTTATATTAATTTCAAAAACATAATCCTTCACTTCATCAAGCCTGTATTTAATCACATGGTTAAAAAAAAAAACACACACTAAAGAAATTAATAGAATGTTTAATCACATATGTATAATTTATACTAAAAAAAAAATACTAAAACGTCAGCTTCCAATTTTGAAAGCACATCTTATTTTCTTATTTCATGTTAAAAAAGACAAACAGTTCTTTAACTGCACTGCACATTCTTAAATTCTTCAACCATCTGAACCACTTGGCCTTTTGACAGACAGAACATCATTATGCTTCTTATTGTAAGTTTTGAAGATGCTATGTTTTGCACTTCGGTACAGTCCTTTGAAAAGGCATCAAGGAAATTTCTTAAAAGAAAAAAACTGTAACAAGAAAGTTGATGTGGCCAGTTCATCACATCATTCCCGCTTTACAGTGTTTCATCCATCCCACTGCACCCAAAACACACCCACATGCATTCATCATTAATGAAATGTGAGATCTATATCTGCAGGTCAATGTATATGTGCAAAAATACACAAATCCATCTTCCAATAACGCAAGCTGCTCAGCAGTGCAGTAACAGAGTAGCAGATCTGTGAGCTCACCACAGCGTAGATCTCCAGTCTCCTGCAGTGCTCACAGTGGTAAGTGTCCTGACGGTAGGGCAGGTGACGGGACAGCAGCCCGAGAACAGCAGTGGAAAACGCTGCACTGACCAGGTGAGCAACCAGTGTGGCTTTCACCTTCACACGATGGGACAGAGGTTACTGTACAGCTAACTCAGTGTGATTCGTCAAAACATTGAAAAGGGAAACTCAGTACTGAGAAAAGACTGAAATATAATGCCAGTCAAATGTTTGGACATACCCACTTTCTTTATTATGATTATTTTCCACATTTGAATAGTCATCAGACCAAACTATGAATGGAAGTATGGGAATTATAGGGACCAAAAATAAATAAACAGATCAAAACTTGATTGTATTCGAGCTTCTTTTTTGTAGCTTAGCTTGAAATCTTTAAAGAAGTTTATGATGGCTTTGTCATTGTTAGCTGCCTATCCTTTACTATCTGCTCCAAAATAAAAAAGTTCCTGGGTTCGCTTCAACAAGCGGCAACAGTGTAAAAGTAGCTCAATTCCACAGGAAAACCTTAGACTTGGCAACGATGTCCTAAACAGGCACTATTTAAATGTTTCTACAAATCTAATTTCAATCATTTAAACATTAGCATTCACTATCTTCTCAAAACAAAACATTCCAAAATTATGATTTTTTTTTGCAAAACTAATAACAATCATTTGTGTATGTGCATTAAAAGGTGCCATCACTTCTTGTTGACATTCGAAGTATTGTCAAACAAAATGGAGGCTAGCTAGACCCTCTCTCCTCCTCATCCCACACTAAGCCCCAAAACCCTTCTTGTCGGTTATTGGCTGGAACAATGTTTGTCATGTTTCGTGGTGCGGGTAGCCCAGTTTGTTTTTGTTGCCGTTTGTGGAGCCTGGGGTGTCTACTGAGACCGCGTTTTTTTTTTACAGTGTTCAGGAGACAGACAGCTAGCGGATAGTAAGGAGATGTTTGCTGTATGTGACAAAAACAAAAAATTGGCCTAAAAAACGTGTGACATTGCTTAGAGCACCTTTAAAATAATTAAGAGGGTAAAAAACGAGTCAATCGTGTCCAAACATTTGTCTGGTCGGTTCAGGGTGGGTTCTGGGTAAATATGTAGGTATTTACATTGGTTCTGCAATCCTTTTAATTTGTACTCACCCAAAACAATGATGGAAACCTTCCAGTATGGATTAAAATGGATCCAGACACAAGCAACTGATAACAACAAGTTAAACAATTATTGTTTGCTACATCCATAGCAACAAGTTGATTCATTAATAGGTTAAACCCTGTTTTAAAACAAATAAAATAAACATTAGTACATTCATCTTACCTGAGCAACAATCACTACCACAACGATGACATCAGGAGAGAAGTGGACCTCTTCATAGAGCTGAAGAATGGTGACGCTCAGACACAAGCACAAGACACCTATAATGATCTGAATGGACTGAAACAACACAACAAGATAAACTTGGTATGTTTCCAAAAGGCCATTAGATTTCATTCAGTTTTCAATATTTTTCATATTGTAAAAAATTTGCAACAAAGAGGCTCATGTGAAATAACTGGTATATAAAGATGCTCCTGTGCACTATTTCCTGCATTCAACATCCGATTTGTTGCGGTGTTGAATGTAAAGCTCACCCCGAGCGCCTTCGGCTCCACATTCTGAAATGCCTTGACCTGATTTGGCGTCAGATTTCCTGGAGGGCGAGTGGGACCCTGACTCTCAATGCCCATGCTGATGTCAGGCAGTTTGAGATGTGGCTATGCTAAGATCAAGAAATACACTTTGAGATCTCTGGATTTAGATGAAGGAGGAACCTAAAGTGAATGGGGAAACAGACAGAAATGAGAACACCCTTTCAAAAAGCCTCTCAGGAACAAGATTAAACCCACAAGTTCCTACAAAAACTCTACGGATTGTGGTTCTTCCATTAACCCCATCATAAAGGAGAGGATTTGATAAGATGCCACCATGGGGAAAGATGACAACCCCCACCAAAATATTTGGTGACACTGAATTATGTTGAATATATATATATATATTTCTTTTCTTTTTCTTTTCTATTATAATGAATGATTTGCGGACACATTCATATTTTAGAGTTTGAGTAAGTTCGTTTTTATTATTATTATTTTATTTAGATGTAAAAAGATCAAATTAGACCCTTGGGGTGAGATAACCCCCCACCCACCCAACTAACTAACTAACTAACTAACTAACTTTAAATGTAATAATTAATTAATTGGGGTTATTATTCAGCATTTCCATAAATTAGATCTACTGTCCATTTCAGGCACCTTTGCTTTCATTAAAACCAACAGGTTAGTGAAGTGAACTCATTCAATTTGCATTCATAGTGTTGCTATTTGTGACACATCTTCAGTTCAAATATGGGCAATTAAATGCATATTAATATGCCTGCATAAAAGTCATAGTATAATTTTGCCTTTCAGATGAATATATTTGACTGGTATTCTCTTTTGTCATCAGTTATTCAATTATTATCAAAATAAAAATTAATAGGCAACGATAATTTTAGTAGGCTATTTAACATTAATGACATTTAAAAAGATAGGCTACATATTAATACGAATATACAACACATGATAAACTTAAGTGAATCCACATTGTTCTTAAGGAGGCATCATCCCCCATCCTAACCCCATATATATACTAATATATGGAATTATGATTTTTTTTAAATATATTTATGGTGCAGAGAGTAGACGATTTACTAACCCTTCCAATCTGTATATGCACATCTTTACATATAGGCTATTTCTAGTGCTAAAGTGTGTTGAATGTAGGCTATCATATAACCTTCAGCTAAGCATCGTATTACCCATTTTCAAGTGATGATGTATTATATTTGAATTGGTTTCTTGGCCTCGGTCGGAGGCCAGAGTAGCATCCAAAAATAGACATAGGGCAAAACGTGCAGCTTCATCACTCCCCTCATCCGCAGTGCCCCGCACTATGACAGAACATGCAACTTTATTACGAGCGAGCATATAGACTACCTGCGCTATGAATAACGCCAAACCGAGCGGCAGACACGATGCGACTCACCAGTGCTTTATTCTGGTTTCCAAATCCTAAACGTGTGTAACCTTCAGCGCTGTCATAGGTGGGGCCGCACGCACGTCGCCTATACGCCCTGTCCCAAATCTAGATTCATTCCAATACATGCGTGATGTCACTTACCTCTGCAGCTCAAGTAAAACGCGTTGCTTTGTGGTTAATTTTCTCTTTAAAGGCGAAAGTGCAGCATTCAGTTATTCCATCCGCGACGTGGTTGAAGGGAAACAACTAGTTAATTGTATGGGTGTGTGAGCAGAAGCATGCGGCTTGCGTGCAGTACCGCAGTGAGGAGGAGGCTGGTGCTCTGCATTGATATGGAGATAGACTCAAAGTGATGCAGCGCTATGGCAACTTCCAGAAAACTCACTCGCATCTACACGCGACACAATAGAACAGCGGGTTGTTACATTGTTTTTTTCACCAATACAGTGCTGTAATGTAGTAGAATTTTTATTTATTTACTTTTTTTAAATCAATGTTTCATTCATTTAATTTAGTTAAATCATTTTTTTTTATCAATTATTTTCACATTTTTATACAAAATGTGTAGGCTATAAATAAAGTTCACCCCAAAACGAAAATGTTGCCATCATTTCCCCCATGTTGTTCCAAACCTGTATGAGTTTCTTACTTCTGGTGGAAGATATTTTAAAGAATGTTACTATGGAAGTCAATGGGTGCCGTCAACTGTCTGGTTACCAATATTTTTTTAAATATGTTATTTTGTGTTTAACAGAAGAAAAACTCGTGTGGAAAAACTTGACCTGAGACTGCTCTCATTAGTTACAAATTATTTGCTCTTATCATCCGATCGTGGTTGTATCTCTCTATTAGTGTTACTCGGTCTCAGTGCTGCATTTAATACCATTGACCACAACATTCTATTTAATAGACTCGAAAATTATGTTGGCATTAGTGGAATTGCATTAGCATGGTTTAAAATCATACTTATCTAACCATTATCAGTTTGTAGCAGTAAATGAAGAGATGTCTTATCGATCAAGTTCAGTATGGAATACCACAAGGCTCAGTACTAGGACTGTTGCTATTCACTCAGAACATGCTACGATGATTCTCAGCTCTATCTCTTCGTGCCCCGACGAAACTTGCCAATTCCAGAAATTAACAGAATGCATAGCTGATATAAAAATTTGGATGACTAGTTATTTCCTATTAGTTAATTCTGAAAAAAAAAAAAAACAGTTTTTCTAATTATTGGACCAAAAACCTCCGCACGTACTAACCTAGAATACTGTCTAACAATTGATGGCTGCTCTGTCAAGTCTTCGTCGTCGGTTAGAAACCTGGGTGTGCTCTTTGTTACCAATCTTTCCTTTGAAAGCCACGTTTCTAGCATCTGTAAAACTGCATTCTTCCATCTTAAAAATATATCTGAATTACACCATATGCTTTCAATGAAAAATGCGGAACAGTTAGTTCATGACCTCAAGGCTAGATTATTGTAATGCTCTACTGGGTGGTTGCCCTGCACGCTTAATAAACAAACAACAGCTGTTCAAAACACAGCAGCTGGAGTTCTTACCAGAACTAGGAAGTATGACCATATTAGCCTGGTTCTGTCAACACTGCATTGGCTCCCTATTAAACATCATATCAATTTTAAAATATTGCTGATTACTTACCAAGCACTAAATGGTTTAGCTGCCCATTACTTGAGCGAGCTCCTAACGCATCATAGTCCTTCTATTGCGATCTCAAAATTCTGGCCAGTTGATAATACCAAGAATATCAAAATCGACTGCTGGCAGTAGATCCTTTTTCTATTAAGCACCTAAACTCTGGAACGGTCTCCCTAACATTGTCCGGGAAGCAGACACACTCTGTCAGTTTAAATCTATAAAACACATCTCTTTAACCTGGCATACACATATACAATTATACATTCCTACTATTCAAATCAGTTAAATTATTATTAGGATAAATATTAGGTCAGCCGGAACCAGGAACACTTCCTATGTAACTCGTTACATCATAAGATGAATGGCATCTACGCTAATGTTAGTCTGTCCGTTTCTTCCCAGGGTTTACTGTAATCAGCTGGATCTGGGCCGTATCCAGATCAGATGGAGGACCTGCACCTACACTTCCACAACGCATCCCTGAAGTGTCAGCAGAGGTTGTGTCAACTAGACTCCCCTCTGTGAAAGCCTCAACGACACGACAGCCATCGGCACTGATCCTCAACAAACCCGCCTCCATACCGTCGTGACTCCGATCTTCAACCAGATGGAACTTGATAATATTCTGATTGTTCCAATTCAATCTGACTTCTGACCTATAATGCTGCCTGAATCATAATCATAATCATAATCATACACTTTTTGTTCGTTGGCCAGAGAAGAACTGGCCCCGACTGAGCCTGGTTTCTCCCACGTTTTTTTTCTCCATTCTGCCACCTGATGGAGTTTTGGTTCCTTGGCACTGTCGCCATTTTCCACCTTTGTTGACATTGGCTTTTGGCTTGCTTAGTTGGGGACAATACATTTAACATTTAATTTAATATTCAACAATAATATTGATCTGCATGTATTGACACCTTTATATGAGAACTGAACTGAGCTGGACGATGACATCACGGTTTTCTCCAGATCGACTATATATATATATATATATATATATATATTTTTTTTTTTACAACAAAATGAAACATCACTGAACTTACTTAAGCTGGACTGTGATGCTATTTTCTTCAAGAAACAAACTTTGTTGCATTTTCCTGTTATCTCTGTAAAGCTGCTTTGAAACAATCTGTATTGTAAAAAGTGCTATATAAATAAATGTGACATTTACATTAGAAATATGGAAAGTGCCCTGAAACATCACCAGTTGAAGAGCACTTGAAAGTTCATTTATGGTCTATAGATTTTCACTTTTTGTCTTCTGATGCCACCTAGTGGACAATAAAAGTATTTTTTTTAAGGAAATTGTAGTAAACACTTTAAATCAATATCTTTTATTTTCAAAACAGCCTGCTTTTGGAGGCTATAAAAAAATAAACAGAATCTTTCAATAACAGTGGCATGCAGGGGAATGCATCTAGTCCTGTGACAGACTTCACATATTGGACTTCGATTGGGACTCAGTTATCCAGCTATAAAGACAAACAGAAAATTAAATTGTTCTTTGAACTACTATGAAGAACATGTTCTCCATTCTGAAATGATAAAACACAGATTTGGCAATATCACAATTTACAAGGGATTTCCCCAGAATGAAGACTTCAAATTCGTACCGTTCAGTGACAAATCACAGGCTGGGAAAGAAAACAAACAAAAGATTGGTTTAGGTCACTCCCACCTAGAAGTAGCAATCAGGCCCAATATACTGATGTGCAAAGGCAAAACACAGCAACTACCAATTAAAAAAATTAAGACAAGACCAAATCAGGTTTCTTTGTATACAATTTGTTCTGTAAAGAATTCAGTTTGCCTCAACTTTGATGCTAAAAATGTAACCAAACGTGCATAGTTCCAGTGTTGACGCAGTTACTGTGAATTGCCATTAGGTTATAGTGAAGTGGTCAATAATGAACGAGGTACTGACATAACACTTTTGAGTATTATTTTTAACATTGAGTTATTCTTATGTTGAAATACAAACAATAGAGATATAAGACTACCCGTACTTACACATGAGCACAACTTTTTTTATGCATTACACAAAATACTTGAAAAGCATCTTTGAAAGCTTCATTTTTGCATTGGTGCAAAGTTAAAGGTACAGTCCATCCAAAAATTAAAAATCTGTCAGCATTTACACACCCTCGCGTTGTTTCATCCTTTTTGACTTTCTTTGTTCAGTGGAGCTTTAGAGATATTTTGAAGAATGTTGGTAGGCAAACAGTTTTCAAGTGAACGTCAATGGGAAGTAGAACTCTTTGGTTCTCAACATTCTTCAAAGTAACTTATTTTGTGTTCCACAGAAGGAATTAAGTCACACAAGTTTGGAAAGAGAGGAGGATGAGTAAATGATGACATATATTTCTTTTTCGGGTGTCCTTTTAAAACTATACAAATGAAAACATACCTCGTCCTGACATTTGAAATGTGAAATCCGACAAGAATAAGGAACAAAGGCAAAGACTAAAGAAGATGTGCGATATAGAACAAGGTAGACCGAGTACTGGAAACTGAATATTTTCTGCGAATGGAAAGTTGTTTTTGAATTTAAAATTTCTAAGCCTCTCTTAGGAAATGTTAGCAATTAAAATGTTTAAGGTCAATTAAAAATGTTATCATGAGATTTTTTTAAACTGAGCTGAATTAACTTTCTAATATCAATTAAAAAGGTTAAAGAGATCAATGAAAATCTGAAACAGTCCATCTACACATTTCACTTACGTTTGCCTGAAACTGATTTAAGAGAGGCATACAATCTGATACACTTTAGACTGAAACAAACAGGTGTCACATAAATTACAGCTTAAATATTAACAAACTGAAAATGCACTAGTACCTAGTTTAAGATCTTTGAGTCGTACAGTTTCAAAAAGTTTGTAAAAGGTCAAGGTTTTTTTTTTTTTTTTTTTTTTTAGCAGTTGATCCTGCACAAGTGGTTCAACGAAAGGGCTTGATACAGCAGAAGCCCAGTTTGGCTCAGAAAAGAGGTTTACAGTGAGAGGGTCCCATCACAGTGTCCGCCCTCAGATGGGTGTGTTGGGTAGGTGACCGTTAGAGGCGTTCAGCATGCTGTTGCTCAGCGTGATGGGAGATTTGCCGTTATGTGCCTGACCATTGTTAGGAGCTTGTCCGTTCCGCTTTTCCAAACGTGGCGAATGCCCTCTGAGAGACTCTCTCTCCTGGGGCGTCGCACTTCCTCCCTTTTCGGCGTCCCTGTGAGGAGGAGGAGTCTGTGGGACCGTCCTGCTGTGACAAAGATGCCTGAACCTGTTAAACGCGATGGTTAGCAAGGCACTGATGCAGAGAGCTAACAGAACGGACACCACCACTAGCTCCTGCAAGTAGGTGGGTCTGTTCACTTGCTGGAGGTTTCCGCCAGGCTCAATCATTCGTGAGTTTTCCTCGTTCGTCCCAGACAAGCGGGTGAAATTCCTACTTTTGATCGTGATCGCCAGCGAATCTTTGTGTGTGACAGAAGGATCCACATCTTCTGGTTTAGGCCTCGGCTCCGGCTGCTTGGGTATCATCCACCTGGGAGTGGAAATGGGGGTTTTATTTCCCGTTTCGGCAGCCGGGGTGCTCTGCGGGCGGCTCGGGGAAGCTGCTAGGATGGTGGGGTTGCTCTTCTGTTTAACATGGTAGACGGTCAGTGTTTGGGTGTAGCCGTTCTCCACAGCCTGACACAGGTAGTGTCCCAGGGTGGACGGGGTCGCCACAAAGCTGAGGCTGCCGTTGTCTGGCTGAATGTAGATTTTGGGCGAGAGTTGGCTGTTAGGACGCTCCCAGTGGCGTTTGGCGAGGTGTGACACTTCCGGGCACTGCAGGTGCACTACCTCGTTTAGAGACACAGACACCACTTCACCTGGAGGACACACAGCTGAGGAGGTCAGGGGTCAAGGGTCAGCATACACACGAAACCACGATGGCAACACAGGCATGCAGTTAAACAAGTACAGCACTTTCACATGAGTAAGTACTAAACAGGGCTTCAAAAGAAGGTGCTTACCCATCAGAAAATATTTCATGTCAAAAGGTCAAATTAAATCTACAATTAAATATCTATAATATATTTAAATATATTATTTATTTTTATTTGCTTTATATCTAACTTTACATTTTTGCAACCCTGTTAGCTACATGTGGTACATAACTAAATAGTTTAAAACCATATTTTCTGTACATATTTTCTAGAATTTCTATTACAAAAACACAAAAATTACAATTCAATTTAAATGTATTTACATTTAAATTTTAAACAAAAGGTTACAAATTGATTTAACATTATGTTATGCTAAATTATGTTACAAATTTATTATTACATGGAAATAAATTTAATTTTTGATTACGTTTTTTCCCCTTAAAAAAATATTTCAATACTGTGACAAGATTTTGACATTGTTGTATGATATTATTGTTAATTTTTGAATGCAGAAATTTCATGGAAAATGCCATAAATAGCACTCAAAGATCTAAGTAAAAATGAGACAAACAAGAATATTTCAGGATTATAAAGATGTACACATTAACTGTACTCACTTGAATGGGTTCGGGGCTGGCCAGAGCGTGACCTGGGGGTCACATTTTTACACTGCTCAGATACTTTACCCTCATCTACATCCTGGACACTGTGAAAAGCAGTGAAAGGAGAGATTAAAAACAAAGGACAGGGGTATGCTGAAGTGACCTAATCAATGTGTAAGCTGAAATCTGAAATAAAAGCGCATTAAACCAACCGCATATTTAATTAGGGAGTATTTGTTAGGTTTGAATACACTTGGCTGTGATGATACTTACAGATGGCCGTGACTAGTAATGTCTGTGCAGACTTTCATCACAGGGTCCCAGCCGCAGAAGGGGTCTCTGGCTAGAATACACTCAGCACAGCTCCAGTAGTAAGAACAGTTGGACACGGGTACTGACACCACTCCTTCTGAAGAGCCTATCAGCACTGCACCCTGGGGAAGACACACACATTTACAATTCATTTGTAACATTTACAACATTTCTGTTCAGTAAATTTGCAGTGCCATGATTAAATAAATACTATAAAAGAATGAAGCTGTGACAATTGTATTGTATTATGCCATAGATAGATGTTCATTTTAAGTCAGTGAAAAGGTATATAGCATACAGCTCTCAGAAAAGCCACGTGTTTAAACAGAACTGTTGTCTACCTTCTATATTTATTCCAATTTAAGATTATTAGCATGAGGCTACAGTCAGGGGTAATTCCTTTAGCTTTTGAACAAACGTCTATGCAAGTGCACCTTAGACTAGAAAACCTCTCGCATACCTACATCTAACCCAATTACGGACAAAATGTGACTGCTGAGGTCAGTGCATATAGACTCAGACTTGTGGGTCTGTGACACAATCCATTTGTACACTTTCACACAGTTTATGTTCAACAAACAATTCTCAGAATTAAATATCGAATAAAGACAGATAGTGATGGGAGTGGTCTAACCCAGCATGTGTGTCTTGCAGATGGGACACCAGTCACTGGATATTTAAACCAAAAGATAACCGTAGCACAACAGACCAAGGAATCTGATGGTTTAAAGAGTATGATATTGTGCATATAGTGACTTTTATTGTGTCAGAGGATTACATAGATTAAACACAGACACGCACAGATGTCTGTTGCTCGAGTAAAGCTAATAAATGACACTTGAAGTGACGGGTACCTTAGAGACTGAAAGCAGGACGTTTTTGACCAGCTGCGGTTGATGAAACACTTGGATCTCTTCAATGATGTGAGCTCCGTTCTCCAAGATTACTGCTTTGTGCAGGTAGCCAGACTCTACAGGGAACACGGTTAAAGTGATATTAAGATTATTTGAAAGGGGAAAACAATTAGAAGAAACCGTAATAAAGTCAAAAAAAGATTTTACTCTCATTAAATCAAGCACATTTTATTCCTGTCATTAATTGGTGTAAAATAAATATGGTGTTTAGGAGAAGAAGAAAAAATTATATACGGAATAACAGTATTATTTTTTGTATTATTTATATAATTATTTTAAATTAGCTTTTAGATTTTTTTTTTTTTTTTTTTTTTTACTTTAAGTTTTAGTCATTATTAATTTTAGAACAGAAATTAAAGGTTGCTTCAGCTTTTATTGATCTTAATCCTTTTTGAAAAGCATTGCATTATGATACTTCAATCAACAAAGAAAAACATCTCCACTATAAGTCTAATTGTGATTTTTGATGGTGACAATGATATTGACCAATATTTACCCGTGAGCAAGTAAAGCACAGTGTAATCTCTGCCGCGTGCTCCACGCACTCTCTGAGCTGCGATGTTGCTGTAGCTCTTATCAGGTGACACTATTGTCAGGCCCTGATTGACCGGTGCAACACTTTTATCAGCCAGGAAGTTGTCCTTAACAAAGCGCAGAGTGTTGTCCGATGCATTATGGAGGCCACACTGCATAGATAAACAGCAGAGAAATATTAATGGTTTGATTTAAGGGCATAAGAAAACAAAAGAAGAGAATTTGGTTAGTAAAATAAAATAAAATATAGTTTGGGCTCAGTATGATTTTAATGTTTTTGAAAGAAGTCTCTTATGCTCACCAAGGCGGCATTTATGTGATGAAAAATACAGTAAAGAACATAATAGTGTGCAATACTATTACAATTTAAAATAACTGTTTTCTATTTTAATATATTTCAAAAATGTATTAATTCCTGAGATGGCAAAGCTGAATTTTTAGCATCATTACTCATGTCTTCAGAATCACATGACCCTAAACTTCTGAACGGTGTAAACTAAATTAAAATAATAAAACAAAGGGGCCTTTCAGGGGACTCTTATGACACTAACCTCTCCAGGGTTTGCCATTTGCTCCTGTACCCGTGTGCTCCATTTCAAAGTGTCCCGATTCAGAACCTTGTAACGTCCTGTAAACACATTTTTAATGTCTTTGAGGCTGAACGCACACACGGCTGAGCGACCCAAGTTTACTCGCCTAAAAAACAACAACAAAAAAACTGAGGTAAGTATTTTAAGCAAAATGGCAAATTATAAAATAAATCCTCACTACTTTCAAATATGGGAAAAAAACAAAAAAACAACTCAGAATAATAAAGCATGTTTCCTCACCACTGAGAACTGAAAATCCCATAGAATAGGGTTTCGTCCTCAGACGCGCCCTCCGGTGGCGGAAGGCTGACAATGTCCTGTAGGATGTTGTATGGCAGCTCTTGGGCAGCTTGACATAGTAGCTGAGCCTTGGCAAAGGTGGTCCAGCGTTTCTGAAGAGTACGCTGCCCACCCACATCACTCTAAAGAGAGATGAACACATACTGAGAATGACATTTTTAATAAAACCCATCTCAAATGAAACTAATCTTTCATATGTGTTTGATGAATCTGTAAACGTGATAGCTAAAAAGCTATAAACATGCTCACATACACAAGAAATACAATCAACAATCAATACTTACTGTGCAAACTTGGGCAACGCGAGACACTGTAAACTTCTCAATGAAGTCGTACTCTTTTCCAGTCTCACTGAAGAAGAAATAAACCTTCTCCTCACTGGGAGCATACGTGGAGCGTATGAAAGTAGGATCTGGAATTGTGTGTGAAAAAGAAAGCAGTGTAGTTATAAATCGAAGCAAAGCGGAATCAGTCAAATCTCTCCCTATCTTTGCTTTTGTGGCAGCATTAAAAACAAAGTTTTCTTACCTTCTAACCAGCCAAGCGTATCATCCAGTTTCAGATCAACATGGCTGCCCTCGCTCAAGTGGCGTGAAATGACAGGTCGAGTTCCCCTGTAGTCTGCCACTGTTCCAGTGTACAGTTCTCCATCTGAAACATAAAGACCCGTTTTATTGTGCTAAACCACATACAAATACACACAAGCATATTTATCTTACCCAAGCGTTCATAATTTCAGTCATTACCATCAAGCTAAATGTATTAGCTTAAAATACAAGATCTCATTTGTGGTTTTGGACAGTTGTATGGACTTTTATGATGCTTTTTGGATAGGGGTGTTCTTCCACTTTCCTTGTGTGGAAAACAATTGCTTGGATATTCTGCCAAACATCTATTCATTAGTTTCAATACAGGTTTGGCAAAATTTAAATGTTTGTGTTTGTGCTTTTAAAATGTTGTGGCACCTACAGCCTCACATTTACAAATAGAAAAGTCAGATATAAAATAAATAAGACAAGAGAGACATCACAAATTAAATAAACTTAAATTTCCATAGTTAAAGGTTTTAAGTGAGTGGTTTCATAGTGATGCCATAAAAGAAACAATTTTGCCGTCCACAATGAACCTTTCAGTGAATAGTTCTTAAAAGAACGATTTTTTATTATTATGAAGAACATTTATTATTCATAATCAGAAGGATATTTTTGTACTATAAAGAACCTTTAGTGTAATGGATGCTATTGGAATCTATAGATGATAGTAAAGAACCTTTATTTTTAACAGTATACTGTATATGCACACAACAAACAACAGAGTGTCTGCCAACTGGGGTTCATGCATGGCTTTAAACAGGCTGTAGGCCTGTCAGATTGATGAGGTGGTAAATGTGAAGTGAACATTCTCAGGTCTCATGTCTGAAGTCACATGTCAACCACCCAAAATAAGTAGATCAGGACTAGGATTTAAGAGCAAGAGGATTAACAGTGTGTTCACTGAGAGAAATCTGCCTCTCTCTCTCTTGTTCAATCTATTCTTCATTACGGCAAGGCCAATTTCACACCACACACATAAGTAACATGAAGGAGAAGCATCAGTAATAAGTACAATAGTTGTGTTGTACTTTCACACTGACATTGTTTTTGCAACATAAGGGAGCTGATTCTCTATATGGAAAATAGAGTATTTTCTGGGTTGCTACTTTAAAGGTGCAGTGTGTAAATTTTAGCGGCATTTAATGGTGAGGTTGCAAATCGCAACCAACAGAAGTTACAGTGGCCGGCAGGAAAAGATGTCGTCGTCTGAGGCAGCAGAGAGTGGCCAGTTAAGCAATGAGGTTTCTTTACAAAGATAAATGAAGAAATTGTGTTTAATTAATTCATCAGTAAAACAATGTCATTGTGAATATTATTGTTACTTGTTCATCATTATGTCAGTGTTTTATTCACTGACTTTAGCTAGCTTTTTTGCACGGAGAACAACATAGTGAAGAAACGCTCTGTAGTAGTTTAAGGCTACTGTAGAAACATGACTGCGCAAAATGGAGACTTAACGACCCGTGGTGTATGTAGATAGAAATGGCTCATTCTAAGGTAATAAAAACATAACGGTTCATTATGTAATGTCTTTATACACCACTGAAAACATAGTTATGAATATTATATTGGATTTCTGTCAACAGATCCTCCTAAATATTACACAGTGCGCCTTTAAGTATTTCCTTTAATAACATCCATAAAATTATTATCAGGAGTTTTAAATATTTTTAATAATTTACTAATACAAAAAGTGTCAGACCAAAAAAGTCAAGTATGGAGTGCCACAGGGCTCAGTATTTGGTCCTTTACTTTTCTCCTTTTATATGATCTCCTTGGGGGAAACAAGGCATTAGTTACCACTGTTATGCATCTGAAACTCAGCTTTATATTTCCTTCAAACCTGAGCCAAGCAGGTTGTATTTGTTATATCAAAGACTGGATGATTTTCTTTTCTCAATTCTGACTAAACAGAGGTATTAGTTATTGGACCAAAAACCTCTGAGAATAAGACGATAGTTTATAATATAATCGAGTTTGCTGACTATCATACAAGTTCATTGCAAAACTGCAAAAGTTCGTTTAGTCTCTAGATGTCATAGGCAATCACATAATTTACTACACAGCACAAGCGGATTGGCTTCTGCTGATTATGCATCCAATGAGCTTGTTTGCTCAACATTTAAATAATCTCTTAGGTATGTTGTGTGAAACAAGCCAGATAACCTATGCCATCTCTTTATGCTCATGGCAGTGGAGGGATTCTTACCCACAGTTATGGCAGTGTTCTTCTGGTACGGGTCGTAAGGGCAACGACCTCTGCCTTCCTCAGGCTTACCACTGGGGATTGTAGCCATGGCGAATGTCTTTGAATCCTGTGAAGGGGAGCACATAAAGCATACGTGTATTAATACACTGATAAACCTTTTACCAGCATTTACATTTTTTTACCAGCAGCCATATCACCCTGTAGCCCAAGACTGGATGCCCACTGAAACTAAGGGTTGAGTACCAAAAAAACCCAGACCAATGGGCCAAATTTGCCCATTGGCCTCTGTCGCCCATTGGCCTCTGTCTATCATGGCCTCCTAATCATCCCCATATATATATATATACACTAATTGGCTTCATCACTGTCTCCTCTCCACCAGTAAGCTGGTGTGTGGTGGGAGTTCTGGCGCAATATGGCTGCCGTCGCATCATCCAGGTGGATGCTGCACATTGGTGGTGGTTGAGGAGATTCCCCCTTCTATGTAAAGCACTTTGAGTGCCGAGAAAAGCGCTATATAAATGTAATGAATTAAACTTGAGGAAATTAGATTAGGGCAATTTGTACACCACACTTTTGCCTTGCTGATTTTGTTAAAATTTTATATGAAAAGACATTGACAACAGTAATAATTCACAGGCTGTGGTGCTTTCAATCACTGGCTGTGGTGCTTTCAGGCTTGCTATTTGGCATGCATATCTCCCCTGATACACACACACACAGATCTTCTTCCTCTCACACTCATGAAAGCACTGAGTGAGGAAGAAGCACTGAGACCACTGCGTTCGCATGACAGGATCGAAGAATGCTCAATGGTGTGTGAAGGACAGTCACGCAAGGTTCCATCTTAAAGGTGTATAATACCATAAAAGCTCGAAACATGTTGCAAACTAATAAAATCTTTAACTATAAAGCAAGGAGTAATTCAACATGCACAGTGACAGCAGGGTTATGCAATATCCTAATATGTCATGTGACTGATGCTGAGGCTAAGGCTGTAGATTGACGCTTAACTCAATAGAGGTCAGTGCACAGACATTGATGTGACTCATATGAAAGGATACTACATAATCATGGCTCTTCAGACAATAAAGCCAACTTTTCACATGCACAAACGATTGTTGCATTTTGGCCCTTGTGACAGTCGCACAGAATTTTCGAAATGGTTGTGAAGTTACCATGGTAAAATAAATGAATAATGAATGTATGACTATATTCACACAAAACAAATGAACGCTGATACGTCTGAAAGAAAAAAAAAGGCTTTCTAGGGCTAATAACCGTAAATAATCATGAAACAATTATTTTATAAATATTACATAATTATTTATATTTATTAGCCCTAGACCGCCTTTTTTTCCAGACGTATTAGCGGTCATCAGTTTTGTGTTTACATTATGCTTACAAGAACAGAGGACAAAATAAACTGTGAAAAGACGGATGCAGTCTGACTTACGATGTAGATGCAGCGGGGGCTGAAGGCAAACGTTCCACAGGCGTACATATGGGTGGAGTTCAGCTCTTGCAAAACCCTCACAAAGTTATGACAATCCATCTGAGGGTGAATGGGGGAGTTAAGTTAAAGGCCAGCTTATGAAGACAGATATTTGCCCAGTTTAACATAAGGGTTAGACTGTTTAGCACTTAAAGTGGTTGGTTTCCCATACCTTCATTTTGCCTTTCATGGAACAATCATTGAGGTCTTTTTCTGAGGGAGACCAGTCCAGCTAAAATGTAAGTGTAATAACGAGGTCAGATTTATCACATGCATATACCATAGCTCAAAGAAAGCTGATTTATTTTTATTTTACATTTTAATAAACTGTTAAACAAGAAAACAAACATAAACAACCCAAAAATTGTAAAAAACAAAACTATAAATAATGTATACACACTACACAGTTATATACGTACATTCTTAGACTACCGGTATATACAAAATTTAATTTTTAACTTCCTAAAACAGTTAAATAAATTTAAATGAAATACAATTAGATTAGAAGCACATTGATTATCTAAACATGAATTTATGCTTACACATAAATGTTAGATCATTTATTTAATAAATCTTTTTTTTTTTTAGGAAAAAAGCTAATTTATTTTGTGATCAGCTATAAGCAATAAGCCTGATTGTTTTTATAACATGTATAAAATATTATATAAAATAAAAATCAAGGACATACATTTTATTTAAATCACTGAAGCCCCTGACATGACAAAATTAGGTTGCTATGCAACATAAATAATCATCGGCTATGGGAGCTGTTCCTTTATCTTGAAATATAAAGGAGATGGAATGCTGTATATTGACCAATCAGCATCCAGGGACGATCCATTTATGAAATATTTATAATATATATATAAATGTATAATATTTTTTTTTATGTTTCCATTAGTCTGATTTGTTGTGCTGACATAGTGAACCTTTAATTCTTCAGCTAATCATGTACTAAATCAAAATCACACTGACCTTCTCCTTTATGGTCATATTGTCAGTCTGACTGACATCAATTGAGAGAATGGTATCACGTGCTCCGACGAATAAAGTGCCCTCATCGTTGCTAAGCAACAGCGTGGTGGTGTTATAAACATCAGGGTTTGTGAAGACAGTGAGGGAACGACCTGGACTACCTGTGATACAGCAGAAAAGAAAAACAGTAATGAAAAAGCAGAAACATAAATGGAAAAATAATTAATCACAGTTTACAGTTTTACCGTAGTTACAAATAATAACCACTATTTTTATTTCAATTGATGGATGAATGAAAGGGTTGTAATTCCCAGAATCACGAAAAAAATAAATATATATATATATATATATATATATATATATATATATTTAGCAATTAGCATAAAGAAAAGGTATTTTTAGGATCATTACATTACACATTTAAGATTGTGACATTAATTCCATATTCCATTAATGACAGTTGGGGTGGGCTCTGGATGTGATACAAATATATAATAATAATTTTATCCTAATTAACTGTTCTGTAGTAATTTTTTTATAAAATCACTGACAGCAGGGGGCAGCCAAGCCTCCACAAAAATATTAAGGAAATCTAAAAGTGCTTATTAATTGTGGCCAAAAAAAAATAAACAGCTCTCACGACATGTTTTGGTGAAAATTTGACTGCAGGTGTTTTTGATGGAGAGATTATTAGTTTAATAATAATGACGATGTATCAAGTGGGGATCAGATACATGTCGTGGTTTAATTTTTAGAATTCGAGGTTTGTTCTATGAGCAGCAACGGTAATAGTGATTGCCTTCTTACAAGATGTGAAAGACAAAATGAAAGAAATCTTGATAATTGTTTTGTTTCAGCTAGTGTTTCTGAAACACCTGAGAAACAAACAGTCATGTCTGACACTAAAAAGAGTATCTTACTTTAAATTCCACATTTTAAAATTCAACATGTTGTGGAAGCACTGAAGTATGAAGTCTATTTACCCAGAGGAAAGACTAATTTCCAAGAAGCCGATTTTTGAAGCGCGAAGACAACAGCAACTTCCTGTCTGAGGTAAATGCCTGCCGCGCTTTTTCTTGACTTTTATTAGACTTACACTGTTGCAGTGGTTTCTTCACCAGATGGATGGTTCGCCTCAAGTGTGATGTCAACCACATTCAAATTTACCCTCAGAAATTCACACATGCATTTTATCAGAGCAAAAAGCTGCTATAGGAGCTGATAACTGGATTCTGTACCGTGATCTTCCCCCAAAAAACCCCCACACTAGATACATCTCAGCTCAAATAGGTTCAGTCTAGACTGGTGAGAAGATGTGTCTGCAGACACTTATCATTCAGCCTTACGTGACTTTATGTAACTGATCTCTTAAACATGCATACAAACACTATAAAGATGATAAAGCACAAGACACACCCTTGTCAACAAAGCAATGAGAATGAGGACCAAAAATTAAGGCTGTATGAATTATTGATTGTTTTAGTTGACACCACAATGTGTGCCAGGGTGATATCGGCCTTGATCTGCATGCAAAAACAAGCATGCATGCAAGCAGTAATGTTGTGCAAGGTTTGAGCACGTTAACTCGTGTCCGAGATGCTCACCAAGGCTGCATTTATTTGATTGAAAATACAGTAAAAACAGTAATATTGTGAAATGTAATGTATTCCAGTGAGGAGAACTGTCATTACTCCTGTCCTCTGGCACACGATCCTTCAGAAATCATTCTTATATGCTGATATTGTTATCCATGATTATTATCATTGTTGTAAACAGCTGTGCTGCCTAATATTTTTTAAGGATCAGGATTCTTTGATGAACATTATAAATGTAAGTATTGATTAGTTTTAATTTCTTAAAAAAATCAAAAATAAACAGAACAGTAGTAAATCCTAATTTACCTGACATACAGTATCCATATAAGGTTTCTTGCAAATTTTACAACTGTGCACAGCTTAATTATTAAAAATATTTCTTGTTTAACAAGTTTATGCAAAACAGCAACGGTGGCTCTCAATTTGGTTTTATTTTTAACTGTTTACATGAAACTTTGTTAATATTTAAATCAAGAGAAACTGTTATGTTGATGAAGAGCCGATATATACAGGCCTGGGAATAAACAGCAATGTGTTATGTCATTCTCAAGAAAAGTAGTAAGTGGAAAACTGTAAGTGGTTTGGTAAACAATGAGTACCATATCTAAAAATGATGTCTCAAAAGCCCATCTTATTCTGAGAGCATATCTACAGTCTTGTCTACATCTAAAAACAGCCACATGAAATGATAGTACCGGTAACTGTTTCTCTGTTTGCGTCCGCTCACAGGAAACTTGCTCGGGTCAAATTGGAACATGGCAAAACCTGAACTGAGAACATCAAACCACAGACTTGAAAGAACAGAAACTACTTGAGAAATTGTTTTATTCCAATCCATTAATATCAATGCATTACATAAATTAATAAGTAAACAAAATTAAGATAATAATAATAATGCAATTAATAATGAATAATAACTACACTAATTCTTAAAAAAAAAAAAAAAAAATAATTCCTGAAAGGTAACTTGAGAACTTATATTTTATAGATAGGAGTTAAACAAATAACAAATGTGATAAATG